>NC_142780.1:55000-221250 GCF_988280905.1 Pimephales promelas
ACTATTTATCAGACCGGCCCTCGCAGCCTCGAAACCATAGAAACACTACCGGACCACCGGTAAAAGTCCCGACTTACCCGATTGCCACTCCGCCCCTGCACGCCATTAAAAAATATAGCCTATGAATCGATTTTTGGAATTCTATGAATCGATTCTGAATCGGTAAAGATTGAATCGCGATTCAAATGTGAATCGATTTTTTTGCACACCCCAATTACTTAAAGCAATGAATTAATGCAATAAACATGTTTTTTTTACAAAGAATTCAAATTGTTTGTGGTCTATATAACCTGTATCAGAATGAGTTACGAAGGCATGGGTTGAAGACCCAGTCACGATACGCAAATCTGTTTACATTCATACCGACGTAATCACCATGACCAAAATTGTCCTGTGTCTAGATCACAACACTGGAGAGCACTATCATTGTTCTTCACGCGCATAGTCACTGAAATGTAAAACTGTTAAAAGAAAAGGCTCAATAAACTATTGCATAGATAGATACTGTATAATACACTATGCATCGACATGCATTTCCTTTGTGCTTAGAACTTTTCAATGCGGACTCGAAGAGCTGCGCGCTGTGACTCGTGTTTTCAAGCGCATCATTCAGCGCTCGCGATGTGCATGAGCGCTGTGTGCAAGCAGTCTATTGGAGTCTTTCATAAGCATTTCATAATACTTTTTGCGCAAAGAAAGATTATTAATAGCATTTTTTGTTCTGTTCTGTCCTTCATAAGTTGCTGCTTCATTAAATGGCTGTGCTATACATTTGTGCTATATTTATTTTCTTAATGTTATAGTAGACTATAAAATAATTGGGCCCCGGACCCCCCTAGAGGGGTAATATCCTTCTCCTGACCCGTTTTCATGTCACAGGTGTAAATTCATGATACATTGTATTCTCTTAAATGTAATGCTTAATGTACATTGTTGTTAAATATAGTTTAATAATAATGCTACATGATAAATAGAAGGCTTCAAACAGACTCTGTAATCGGTGATCGGTATCAGGTGATACAGCTTCCAGTAATCCGTGATCAGCCCCTAAAATCCTGATCGGAGAACCCCTAGAGTTTACATATAAAACACCATCTAGAGATAGGAACTTCATATCATTGCTTATGGAAGTGTCCCCAAGTTAAACTTTTTTTGTGAAAGGGTTTTGCATCACAGGTGGTGAAACAATTTCCCAAAATGTCCTAAACTTTGCATATTTACTATTTTCCCTGTAACTTGAACTTTAACTAGATAAGCAAATGTTGATCTTCTGCTTATTACAAGCAAAATTGTAGTCGCTTACCATTGGAAAGACACAGAAAGCCCTAGTGTTAAACAAAGTTTACAGAAATTGTCTTATGTTTGGTTTCGGAAAAACTCACATACATTAACGGCAAAACCTGAAAAGTTTTTTTTCAAAGTATGGAATTCCTTATATTTCCCAAATCCCAAATATGTTGTCTGTGTAACCTGGCTGATAATGAACCAATTCTGATATTAAAGTACCACTGTTTTGACATTGTGTATATGCACAGTTGTGGTCCGAAATATTGGCACCCCTTGTAAATATGATCAAAGATGGCTGTAAAAAATAAATCTGCATTGTTTATCCTTTTGAACGTTCATTTAAAAAAAAAAATCCACAAAAAAAAAACGACTTTCGTTGAAATGTAAGAATTGAAAGCGTGTTTCATGGGGGGGGGGGGGGGGGGGAAATCACATTATGAAATAATGTATTGCTAGAGTAGCATTGCATTAGAGTAGCATTGCTAGAGTAGTATATCTCTTAAGTATATTCCCATTAATATTTACATTTTTTAACACACCAGGGTGACTAGGGTTCCTCATTTACACTCCTGTGGAATAGAAGTTATGTCTAGACAATTCCATGTTCCTAAAGGCCAAATTCCCTAAATGGAGTAAAACCAAAGAATATAGTTCTGTAGCAAAAAGATTGTTGAGCATCACACAATAGAAAGTGTTGTAAGAAAATTGCTAAAGCATTAAAAATCCGCATTTCCACCATCAGGGCAACAAGCCTACTAAAGATCTACTAAAGATCAACTAAAGATCTACTAAAGATCTACTAAAGATCTACTAAAGATGTTCTGAATCTGCCAGGAAGAGGACGAGTATCTGTATGGTCTTCATGCACAGCGAGGAGCAGACTTTGAATGGCCAAAGTCTCTGATTGGACCCCTGACACGACCCCTGACACGACCCCTGACACGACCCCTGACTAGGGATGGGATGGTATGAACATTTCATATCACGATCATAGTGTCCAAAATTATCGTGATTATCAATATTATCACGGTTTAGTTCAAATGAGATGAAAGTATTAAAAAAGACCTGATCTTCACAGTGAAAACATTTCAACAAGTTTTATTTGAAAATCAACAAACACCAAATAAAGGAGCAGCTCTATGCAGTTTTCCAAGCAAGATTCTATTCTTTTGCATTTCCTTCTTTATATTGACTGGCATCAAAAATAACAACACATTAATACGCAGCGCACATCCATTCACAACGGACGCCAATCGTTTCACTCAAATACAACTTGCCGTCTTGCGTCTCCCGTTTTTGATTGTATTGAAAATTAAATAATTTTTTAAATATTGTTTACAGAGTTTGATAATATTGTTGTGATCATTTTGTCTGGACGATTGTTTTGTACGCTGTACAAAATGGATTTATAATCGTGTAAGATTTAAAACAATCTTAATTCAATATCCCTGTATTTATGTAGTAACAATAAAAAATAAAAAAACACTCTTAATAATAGTCTGGTTTGAAGTTGTTTGTTCGTCTTTGGCTCAAAGCCACTTGCTGTGAACTTTTCTTTGTGAAAGCCTAACGTACAAGTGACAAAATATTTCAACTCAAAACATTTTGTGCCTAATTATTTCCCAGATGTAGCTTTGTTATTGAGGTCAAAGTTAACTTGCCTTGTGTTCGGTATGGGCGATGGTGACGATCGGCAGATCTGCAAGTGTTTCTATTGCAGTGACTTTCTGTTCGGCAGAGGGTGACCATCCTCCATCAAGTTTTCCCAGGACTTTTGTAAAAGCCAAAATATGACCACACCCCTTTCAGAATGTGATTTTCCCCCCACTTTCAATTCTTTTACTTCAATAAAAGGTGAGATTTTTGCAAAGTTTTTTTTAATGAAAGTTCAAAAGGATAAACAACGCATATATATTTTTTACAGCCATCTTTGATCATATTTATTAGGTGTGCCAATATTTCTGAGCACAACTGTATAGTATAGCTGTTAATAGTTTTTGCTTTGTTTTTTTTTTCCTCCTGTTTATTTTTTTCCCCAAAAATCAATAAAGGCAGGTTTAAATATAAATATATCAGCAGTGCCATAAAAAAATAAATAAAAAAAAATCAGTTGACCACCATTCTTAAGCTGACAGTTCAGATGGTCTTGTGAACCGGTTAACTTACGTAGCTGAGTTATAGGTTTGCATGTAGAGAGCAAAAATTCATTTTGCCTATATATTTCCTTCTGATATTTAAGCATTTTTCCTCAAATATTGGCCTAACCCTGTTTTTTAATAAAGGGCAGCACCTGGTGGGGGTTCAGGATTTGCACACATGTGGAGGGAGACGACAGTGTTCACGGACACCGTAACTTGAGTTGCTTAATGGCTCGTTTCCACTGAGGGGTACAGTCAAGTACGGGTCGGGTCGGTACACCATGATCAGGCTTGCGTTTCCACCACCAACAGTAGTACCCTTACTTGATAGGCGTGTTTGCCGGAAAGAAGCGATCAACGTCATTTTCGCGCGAAGAAAGCGACATAGTAAACACCAATGGATGACAGACAGCAGATCTTGTTCTTGCTTCTCGGCATGTTTGTCACAAGAAACAAGTGCTCGCATTAGGCGTTTCTGAATACCAAGTAGCCAACGCAAAGTCCGACTCAGGAGAATGACTCGCGAGGACGCAAGTCCAGCACGTTCTTGAACGCGGCACTCGCTCTGCTACTCCGGTTATCCCTGTATGTACATTTTAGGCAACAATAAAACGAAATATGTCATAAAACACCACTCTGCTTCTTTTCAATTTCATTTCAATAAATTTTAAACAAAGCAAACAAATGTGGTTCAGGCAACGCATAGCCTATTGATTATCACTGCATGTATGTAACGTTATATGTATAACAAAACTAAATATAGAACACAACCCTGCCTCTTTTCGTTTAAATTTAAAAATATTAAATATATTCCAGTCAATATGTAATGTGTTGCATATCGCATTGGTACAAATGTTGCAATAAACAACATTACAGATGATCTTGTAATAAAATAGCCTAAAAAAATTTGTTGAATTTCAGTTTTATCAATAATGGCCATTATAAATGTATAAGTAAAAAGTACAAAAAGATATACAGTAAAGCTTAAATAACATCAAAAAACAATTCAGTCAGTCAAATATAGAAATTCAGCGCTCAAAGATATGAAACTTCACGTAGCCTTCTGCCAAAACTATTGGCCAGGGAACGAATTATAGATTCACGAGACCAAAGATCACCTGTTTATACAAGACGAACTATATCTCATGTTTAACCACTACAGAGATGTCAGAGTCAGCGGCAAACATCAGGATGACTAGCCGAGGAAAAGCTGTTCCAGGCGGGGGACACGAGCGTCCGGTGATCGCTTGGAATGAATCTCAGTCAAATTATCATAAATCTATAAATAAACCACAGATTTGATCTTTAAAAAAAACTACTTTCTCGCCTGAAAAACTCTTAAAACTACATTTCGTGACACAATAACAGTAGAATTATATTTCAACTGCATATACTTCTAATGCCCTTGTAGCACGCGCGAGTGACGATACTCTGTCCACCAATCACCGTTCTGCAGTGAGTCTAGCTCCGCCTTTTAGTACCCTTTCACTGTGCTAGGTACCCCAACGGAAGGGTACCCAAAAAGTGGTACGGTACGGTTCGGCTTTTTGGTACCATTCACAACTTTTGACAGTGGAAACGCAAATAATTGCGTACCGAACCGAACTGTACCGTACCGTACCGTACCACTCAGTGGAAACGAGCCATTATTTAATAAACTATTCAGTGATCAATCGAAGCGGACCCAAAGACACTTAAGAGGCTTGGATAAGTGCATATTGGGAAAAAAACATCAAGCTTATCTACTGCTTGATTACCAACATTCTTCAAAATCTCATCTTCGGTGTTCAGCAGAAGAAAGAAACTCGAACAGGGGTGGAACAACTTGATATAAATGATGACAGACGTTTCATAAGACGTTTCAAACTGTCCCTTTAAGAATGCGCATGTAAACAAAGTCAGTGTCGTGTTGATTTTGTCTTGGCTTAGGAGGCATTGCTTAAAAATAATGTTGTGAAATGAATCATTTAAACTAACTGCAATATTTCACAAAAAAATATTTTTAATTTTTTATATAATGACTTATAGATGTAAGTGATGAAGTGGCAAAGGTGTAAAGCATGCGGTGTGATGTGTGTAAGGAGAAGCACCTCTCGATCCCAGCTCTGAGCCCGAAGCTTCTTCCACTGCTCCCTCTTAGCAAAGTAATCCGGATACATGGCTTTCTCCGACGGGTGCCAGTGATCCAGACACCATTCAGGGACCTGGAGAAGAACAGAGAATCAGGAGAACCAGGAGAACAGAGAATCGGGAGAACAGACAATCAGGAGAACAGGGAATCGGGAGAACAGGGAATCAGGAGAACAGGGAACAGACAATTGGGAGAACAGACAATCGGGAGAACAGACAATCGGGAGAACAGGGAATCAGGAGAACAGGGAACAGACAATTGGGAGAACAGACAATCGGGAGAACAGACAATCAGGAGAACAGGGAATCAGGAGAACAGGGAACAGACAATTGGGAGAACAGACAATCGGGAGAACAGACAATCGGGAGAACAGGGAATCAGGAGAACAGGGAACAGACAATTGGGAGAACAGACAATCGGGAGAACAGACAATCGGGAGAACAGGGAATCAGGAGAACAGGGAACAGACAATTGGGAGAACAGACAATCGGGAGAACAGGGAATCAGGAGAGCAGGGGGGAATCAGGAGAACAGAGAACAGACAATCGGGAGAACAGGGAATTAGGAGAAAAGGGAATCAGGAGAACCAGGATCACAGAGAATCAGGAGAAGAGGGGGGAATCAGGAGAACCAGTAGAACAGAGAACAGACAATCGGGAGAACAGACAATCGGGAGAACAGACAATCAGGAGAAGAGGGGGGAATCAGGAGAACAGGGAATCAGGAGAACAGGGAATCAGGAGAAGAGGGAATCAAGAGAACAGAGAATCAGGAGAACAGGGAATCAGGAGAAGAGGGGGGAATCAGGAGAACAGGGAATCAGGAGAACAGGGAATCAGGAGAACAGGGAATCAGGAGAAGAGGGGGGAATCAGGAGAGCAGGGGGGAATCAGGAGAACAGAGAACAGACAATAAGGAGAACAGGGAATCTGGAGAAGAGGGAATCAGGAGAACCAGGATCACAGAGAATCAGGAGAAGAGGGGGGAATCAGGAGAACCAGTAGAACTGAGAACAGACAATCAGGAGAACAGACAATCGGGAGAACAGACAATCAGGAGAAGAGGGGGGAATCAGGAGAACAGGGAATCAGGAGAACAGGGAATCAGGAGAAGAGGGAATCAAGAGAACAGAGAATCAGGAGAACAGGGAATCAGGAGAAGAGGGGGGAATCAGGAGAACAGGGAATCAGGAGAACAGGGAATCAGGAGAACAGGGAATCAGGAGAAGAGGGGGGAATCAGGAGAGCAGGGGGGAATCAGGAGAACAGAGAACAGACAATAAGGAGAACAGGGAATCTGGAGAAGAGGGAATCAGGAGAACCAGGATCACAGAGAATCAGGAGAAGAGGGGGGAATCAGGAGAACCAGTAGAACTGAGAACAGACAATCAGGAGAACAGACAATCGGGAGAACAGGGAATCAGGAGAGCAGGGGGGAATCAGGAGAACAGGGAATCAGGAGAACAGGGAATCAGGAGAAGAGGGAATCAGGAGAACAGGGAATCAGGAGAACAGGGAATCAGGAGAACAGGGAATCAGGAGAACAGGGAATCAGGAGAACAGGGAATCAGGAGAACAGGGAATCAGGAGAAGAGGGGGGAATCAGGAGAAGAGGGGGGAATCAGGAGAGCAGGGGGGAATCAGGAGAACAGAGAACAGACAATCAGGAGAACAGGGAATCTGGAGAAGAGGGAATCAGGAGAACCAGGATCACAGAGAATCAGGAGAAGAGGGGGGAATCAGGAGAACCAGTAGAACAGAGAACAGACAATCGGGAGAACAGACAATCGGGAGAACAGACAATCGGGAGAAGAGGGAATCAGGAGAAGAGGGGGGAATCAGGAGAACAGGGAATCAGGAGAACAGGGAATCAGGAGAAGAGGGAATCAGGAGAAGAGGGAATCAGGAGAACAGAGAATCAGGAGAACAGGGAATCAGGAGAAGAGGGGGGAATCAGGAGAACAGGGAATCAGGAGAACAGGGAATCAGGAGAACAGGGAATCAGGAGAACAGGGAATCAGGAGAAGATGGGGGGAATCAGGAGAGCAGGGGGGAATCAGGAGAACAGAGAACAGACAATCAGGAGAACAGGGAATCTGGAGAAGAGGGAATCAGGAGAACCAGGATCACAGAGAATCAGGAGAAGAGGGGGGAATCAGGAGAACCAGTAGAACAGAGAACAGACAATCAGGAGAACAGACAATCGGGAGAACAGGGAATCGGGAGAACAGGGAATCGGGAGAACAGGGAATCAGGAGAACAGGGAATCAGGAGAGCAGGGAATCAGGAGAGCAGGGAATCAGGAGAACAGGGAATCAGGAGAACAGGGAATCAGGAGAACAGGGAATCAGGAGAACAGAGAATCAGGAGAAGAGGGAATCAGGAGAACAGGGAATCAGGAGAACAGGGAATCAGGAGAAGAGGGCGGAATCAGGAGAAGAGGGCGGAATCAGGAGAAGAGGGCGGAATCAGGAGAACAGGGAATCAGGAGAACAGGGAATCAGGAGAACAGGGAATCGGGAGAACAGGGAATCGGGAGAACAGGGAATCAGGAGAACAGAGAATCAGGAGAACAGGGAATCAGGAGAACAGGGCGGAATCAGGAGAACAGGGCGGAATCAGGAGAACAGGGAATCAGGAGAACAGGGAATCAGGAGAGCAGGGCGGAATCAGGAGAACAGGGAATCAGGAGAACCGGGAATCAGGAGAGCAGGGAATCAGGAGAGCAGGGAATCAGGAGAACAGGGAATCAGGAGAACAGGGAATCAGGAGAAGAGGGCGGAATCAGGAGAAGAGGGGGGAATCAGGAGAACAGGGAATCAGGAGAACAGGGAACAGACAATTGGGAGAACAGACAATTGGGAGAACAGGGAACAGACAATTGGGAGAACAGACAATCGGGAGAACAGGGAATCGGGAGAACAGGGAATCGGGAGAACAGGGAATCGGGAGAACAGGGAATCAGGAGAACAGGGAACAGACAATTTGGAGAACAGACAATCGGGAGAACAGACAATCGGGAGAACAGGGAACAGACAATTGGGAGAACAGACAATCGGGAGAACAGGGAATCAGGAGAGCAGGGGGGAATCAGGAGAACAGAGAACAGACAATCGGGAGAACAGGGAATTAGGAGAAAAGGGAATCAGGAGAACCAGGAGAACCAGGATCACAGAGAATCAGGAGAAGAGGGGGGAATCAGGAGAACCAGTAGAACAGAGAACAGACAATCGGGAGAACAGACAATCGGGAGAACAGACAATCGGGAGAACAGACAATCGGGAGAAGAGGGGGGAATCAGGAGAACAGGGAATCAGGAGAAGAGGGGGGAATCAGGAGAAGAGGGGGGAATCAGGAGAACAGGGAATCAGGAGAAGAGGGGGGAATCAGGAGAGCAGGGGGGAATCAGGAGAACAGAGAACAGACAATCAGGAGAACAGGGAATCAGGAGAAGAGGGAATCAGGAGAACCAGGAGAACCAGGATAACAGAGAATCAGGAGAAGAGGGGGGAATCAGGAGAACCAATAGAACAGAGAACAGACAATCGGGAGAACAGGGAATCGGGAGAACAGGGAATCGGGAGAACAGGGAATCGGGAGAACAGGGAATCGGGAGAACAGGGAATCGGGAGAACAGGGAATCGGGAGAGCAGGGAATCAGGAGAGCAGGGAATCAGGAGAGCAGGGAATCAGGAGAAGAGGGAATCAGGAGAACAGGGAATCAGGAGAGCAGGGAATCAGGAGAACAGGGAATCAGGAGAACAGGGAATCAGGAGAACAGGGAATCAGGAGAAGAGGGCGGAATCAGGAGAAGAGGGGGGAATCAGGAGAAGAGGGGGGAATCAGGAGAAGAGGGGGGAATCAGGAGAGCAGGGAATCAGGAGAGCAGGGAATCAGGAGAGCAGGGAATCAGGAGAACAGGGAATCAGGAGAACAGGGAATCAGGAGAACAGGGAATCAGGAGAAGAGGGCGGAATCAGGAGAAGAGGGAATCAGGAGAAGAGGGGGGGAATCAGGAGAACAGAGAATCAGGAGAAGAGGAAATCAGGAGAACAGGGAATCAGGAGAACAGGGAATCAGGAGAACAGGGAATCAGGAGAAGAGGGCGGAATCAGGAGAACAGAGAATCAGGAGAACAGAGAACAGACAATCAGGAGAACAGGGAATCAGGAGAACAGGGAACAGACAATTGGGAGAACAGACAATCGGGAGAACAGGGAACAGACAATTGGGAGAACAGACAATCGGGAGAACAGGGAATCGGGAGAACAGGGAATCAGGAGAGCAGGGGGGAATCAGGAGAACAGAGAACAGACAATCGGGAGAACAGGGAATTAGGAGAAAAGGGAATCAGGAGAACCAGGAGAACCAGGATCACAGAGAATCAGGAGAAGAGGGGGGAATCAGGAGAACCAGTAGAACAGAGAACAGACAATCGGGAGAACAGACAATCGGGAGAACAGACAATCGGGAGAACAGGGAATCAGGAGAAGAGGGGGGAATCAGGAGAACAGGGAATCAGGAGAAGAGGGGGGAATCAGGAGAGCAGGGGGGGATCAGGAGAACAGAGAACAGACAATCAGGAGAACAGGGAATCAGGAGAAGAGGGAATCAGGAGAACCAGGAGAACCAGGATCACAGAGAATCAGGAGAAGAGGGGGGAATCAGGAGAACCAGTAGAACAGAGAACAGACAATCAGGAGAACAGACAATCGGGAGAACAGGGAATCGGGAGAACAGGGAATCAGGAGAACAGGGAATCAGGAGAACAGGGAATCAGGAGAGCAGGGAATCAGGAGAGCAGGGAATCAGGAGAGCAGGGAATCAGGAGAGCAGGGAATCAGGAGAAGAGGGAATCAGGAGAAGAGGGCGGAATCAGGAGAAGAGGGCGGAATCAGGAGAAGAGGGGGGAATCAGGAGAGCAGGGAATCAGGAGAGCAGGGAATCAGGAGAGCAGGGAATCAGGAGAACAGGGAATCAGGAGAGCAGGGAATCAGGAGAACAGGGAATCAGGAGAACAGGGAATCAGGAGAACAGGGAATCAGGAGAAGAGGGCGGAATCAGGAGAAGAGGGCGGAATCAGGAGAAGAGGGCGGAATCAGGAGAAGAGGGGGGAATCAGGAGAAGAGGGGGGAATCAGGAGAAGAGGGGGGAATCAGGAGAGCAGGGAATCAGGAGAGCAGGGAATCAGGAGAGCAGGGAATCAGGAGAACAGGGAATCAGGAGAAGAGGGCGGAATCAGGAGAAGAGGGGGGAATCAGGAGAACAGAGAATCAGGAGAAGAGGGAATCAGGAGAACAGGGAATCAGGAGAACAGGGAATCAGGAGAAGAGGGCGGAATCAGGAGAACAGAGAATCAGGAGAACAGAGAACAGACAATCAGGAGAACAGGGAATCAGGAGAAGAGGGGGGAATCAGGAGAACAGAGAATCAGGAGAACAGGGAATTGGGAGAACAGGGAATCAGGAGAACAGGGAAAACAGTTAGATCGGGAATAGTAGATCATCCGGGGACTTCCGGCATGCTCTCAACACACTGTGCCTTTTTAAGTTTGAGACACTCCACGCATGACAGTTCATGAGCATCAGCATTTGCTGTGAACGGAGTCGCTCTGAGATGCGTGGCCTACACATGTACATGATCACAGCACATGTATATTAAACATGCAGGACATTTATTTAATTGATTTCACAATAGAACTATGCTATAGTAAGGTTTTAAATGGTTTTAATACACTGTGCAGTCAAATAATGCGGTTCATGGATTCTCATCGATGGAACGTGCCACTTCCCGTATTATGCCGGTTACTAGACACAGGTAAATTGCAATCGAGGATTTTTAAAAATCGAGTACCCTACTTTCAAGACATTTGTCTCCCACTGGTAATTAGACCAACACATATTCCTCTGCAAAACCTCTCCACAGTAAACCTTGTAGCACTCGTAGCGAGTCGTTAGCCCAGTCACCCACCTTGTAGCGCTCGTAGTGCTCATAGCACTCGTAGCGTTAGCCCGGTCACCCACCTTGTAGCACTCGTAGCGCTCGTAGGACGTGCCTCCAGGGGAGTCGGGGAACAGGTAGGGCTGCGGGTGCTGGTGGGTCCAGAACTCCTCTTCTCCTGCCTTCAGCATCAGCGTGGCCTTCACCAGGTCCTTCTCATGCTTATTCTCATCGAAGCGTGCTCGCATCAGACACGCGTAGAACCGATATTTATCCCTGAAAGAGAACAGAAACTTTATTGATACAATTTACACACAAACAATTATCCGTATTTTCGCCTGTTTCATTAATTTCCTATGGTGGCCTTTTGACCATGAAGACCACAAGTGTGACTTTTTACCGCCACTCAGACTTTTCAAATCATGCCCAACTTTTTTGTGTGTTCGTGTACGAGTTTCATACCATACCTAACTTCAAACATGTACAATTTGTTGGTCAAAAGTGACAGAAGAGCACCATTTGCCAATTTGGGAGAAACTAAAAAAAAATGAGGGTCTCAACTCCTACATTTTTGCCAGTATTTCACAAAGCATTTTATCGCTAAAACCATCAAAATCTGTAAAACATTAGTAGTCGTGAGTCCCTCAGACCAAATCACAAACAATCCTAATGGCTGTTGCTGCAATCCGCCCGAAGACGCTGAACACCAGTGATAGGGCCTTGGGTGCTGAACCTTTTCTTCATAAATGCAATGCATATTTTAATGCAATACATACATGATAAATTGTTAATAAATCGAGATAAAACAGGGGCCGAGATTTTCTGTCAAAAAATCATAACGCTCGAACATTTTATTCTGACGCTGAATTTCATCTCCTAATGTCTCAACGGTTCACCGGTCAGAAATAAGATTGTCTAGCAGGGCTGGGTAAAAAATATTGATTTCTCGATATTAATCGATTCTCATTTTTACGAACCGATATCGATTCTTAAATCTCAAGAATCGATTAGTCATCCTGTTTTCATTTGATGGATGAATGGAACATTATAGAGCGCATCCCATCCAATAAATCGCAATGATCTTTGTGACTATTATTATGAAATAAAGTCTCAAATTTCGAATTGCGTCCATTTTCTTATGAAATTCAAAAACATAAAGAGCGTTTTGTCAAGAGAAGCTGCACATGATCTCCTCTTCCGGCTTAATAATACCAGTCACAGCGCCGAATAAACATGAGTGAACGTCTGAACATCCAAATCCGTATTATGTCACATGGAATCGCTCAATCAGTGTTTCCCCCGTGCAAAGACGTCAGTTAAACAGCTTGTAAACGTCACATTGACCTCAGAAAAACCATGTGACCTAAACTTAGTCAGTTAGTCAGCTAGAAAACTAACTCTAGAGAGGAGAATTTTGCTAAATATATGCACCATATTACATATTCATTATAATTTTTAATGTTATTCAATATTTAATGCATGCATGTTTGACTAAATCACTGTTTTGTTTATATACTCATTATGAATTTGAGTGATTCCACTAATTTCTGCAGTGCAATAGTTCATGGGAAGTGTTTTCAATGTCTGTTTCTCCATCAGCTACATCTACTGGGCCGACTGGAACAGGGACTCCCCTAAAATTGAGATGGCTTACATGGACGGCACAAATCGGAGGGTCCTGGTCAAGGATGACTTGAGCCTCCCCAACGGTTTAACCTACGACCCTCGGACGTCTCTGCTGGGCAGATGCCGGTATGGCTCCAGTTCAGAGAAACATTAGGGGCTTTCACACTGGAGAAACCTTTTCATAGGTCTAGGTCACGATCGTTCTGCGTGGGAGGAAGAGTTAACAGATTTCGACGAATGTGGGCAAGTTTGTAGATTCTGTCCAAAATGTTACGAACATTAAAATGATACGAACGTGGTAAACTTTGGTTAAGTAAACATTAAATAGGATCATTGTGGTGAGAAAGGATAAAACAGTGATCAAGTCGATATCATGTGCATGGTTTTGGACCGAAAGCAGTGTCGTGTTCATAACGATCATGCATGAATGGTGGTTGTATACATTTTGACAGATTCTGCGCTTCATGTTCGTAAATTGGACAGAAATGTTGAGGCTATCCAACTTCGAACGTTGTTTTCCGCGTATTTTGACTCAATAAGCTTTTCGTGAAAGTCAACATCATCAATGACATTTTTTGATGATGATGATGATTTTATTTTCTGTCAAAATGTTAGTAAGAATTTAGGGTAGGCTGTCCAAGTTAACACGTTAATAGTGCGTTAACACAATATCACTTATGCCATTAGAATAATCTGTCGGCGTCAAGCGCAGGTTGTTAAACAGTGAACTGGGCATGTAAGGCACACACGCAGATTTCCCGCACTAATGGCACACATTAAGCTAGTTTAAACATTAGCTTGTGGTAAAAATATTGTCAATAAAATGTCACATAATAATAATTTTACATCCGTTTAATTCTGCTACACTAAAAAATTAAGATATAAAGTGCAATGTTAATGTGCAAACGAACTAACCTCATGCAAGCAAACTTTTAACAAACCTGTGGCCTCATTTATAAAACTTTGCGTAGGATTTGCGTCAGAAGTGGCGTACGGATGAAACATAGGACGTGCGTACGCACAAAAATATTCGGATTTATAAAACCGTGCGCACGCACATCCTACGCATTTTTCCCTTAATAAATCACATTCAGTTCTAAATGTAGCGCAGCTTTTGCGGCTTCATGTCACGCCCATAGTTGCCCATAAATAGTCCGTGAAATGCCCAAAAGTTAATATTCATCGATTGCGAAATCATGTTAAACACAGAGAGGAAATAAAAAAAAAAATGCAACTTCACTCAATTTGAAGTAGAAGTTATCGTTGGTGAGGTGGAAAAGAGGAGAAAAATGTTGTTTGGAGGGCACAGTGTGGGCATTACTAAGTGCCACTTGAGTGGCAAAAGGTTGCAGACGCCGTAATGCTGTAGCCTCACAACCTCGGACTGTGGCCGAAATAAACAAGAAATGGTCGGACATCAAAGTCGAGGCAAAAAAGCGTCTAGTAATTAATTCAAGAGGTGGCCGAGGAGTTGGGCGAAATCAAGACTGTGCTAACTGAAATAAACTGCATAATAAACTGCATAATTCTTGAATAAATAATATATTTTTCCACACCTTTTGTTGTGAAGATGATGCGTTCACTCCGAATCCTTCCATTTAATCGCCACATCTTCTAAGAGCTCAAGATCAGCCATTGTGCGTCATTATACGCATTGTGATGGGGCATTTTATTTACATCCATTAATTCTGCATCTGACAAGCTACGGATGTCGGTTATAATCTACTTGGAAATGGGAAATAGTTCAACGCAAATGTATATTTCTTGCAGATTTCTGAATGGTTGAGACACGTCATACGTATCAAAAATAAAACAAACTAAATGCATATACCAAGACATTTTTACTATGAAAACAACTTTTCCCAGTGGACAAATAATATTTATCGATCTATCTATATATCTCCCTAATTATCTATCCATCTGACTGACTATCTAATTGCTATATCTGCTCCGTTAGATGGACATATTGGCGAGAATATTAGTTTTGTACATTATTTCGTTCTGTTTACCATCTTATTTATGATGATGAATTGCATACCAATATTATAGCAGAAAATATTTCACTTTCTTTTTGGAAATATGTGTTAATTTGCATTTCTGTTACAGATCGATCAAACGGGTGTTTGTGTAGGCTGTTAATTGTAAGCTGTTAAGACTTACTTTGTGAAGTATTCGTGTTATTTATGAGAGGCAGTATTGCAGTTTATTTTACACAACCGTCTACAGTTTCACACACTTTCACGTGTTTTTTCCATCTGCCGACAGTGTCGCCATTTCTCATTTCACCCGTTTTTGTGCGTACGCCTGGGTCAGAGCTTGCGTGAAGGACCGCACATTTTACCGTCAAGTTTGCTTTTTATAAATACCAACTATTGCGTAGAGAGCGGCGTACGCCTTCTTTTGCGCGTACGCAACGTTTATAAATGAGGCCCCTGATTACAATAAATAAAACATAATCTCCCTATTTGTTGTGTTATTATTATTATTTCGGTAATTCTGACTACATGTTCTGAAAAAATTAATATTGCCAATATTAATTGTCAATAAAGACAAAAAAGACATTAAAGACAATTAATGACACATGTGAAAAAAATGGTACATGCTGTCTTTAAATAAATGCACAAAAAATATATAAAAATGATGAAGCTGTCATTTTATGCATATTCATAAAGTCAAAGGGTAATCTAATAATGTGGTTTAAGTTTAAATGTTAGAAAAATAAATCAATTTTTAGACATTGTGCCATACCAAAAGTGGATGTTTCTGTACAATGAGCTGATAGTTTTGTGTATTATTTCTCCCAATCATATTTAGCACACCAAGCCTAATAAAAATAACAGAGGCAATCTTGCAGGATTGTTTTTTTTCCCGTCCACGTTACACACGTTATAACTTTGCACACTTAGGAGTTCCTTTGTCTTCTACATTTGGCAAATAAATATACCTGTGGTATTTGTTAGTAATTTTGCTGGCTTTAAGTTTATGAACATACCAGACTCAAAAATGCACCTTTAGGTTTATAGAACGGATCATATTAGATGGGCACCCTGCCTGCATGGAAGTCATATTGCAGTTTTGTGCACAATGCACAACGCATGACTCATAACTACACTAAATTAGGAACAAAGCAAAACATGAAATTGGATTCAACCAGAATTTTATTAAATTGAATTAGATTAAGTACACTTGAACTTACACCGTTTTTTCGTCCATGTTACACACGTTAAATTTTACATCAACTCAACTTGATCAAAGTTTACAAGTTTAACATTGCCAGATTTATCCTGCCTTTCACACAGCTGTATCCCAGGTTGTCTCAGGATGTTAACCTGAGGACAATGGCTTTCTGCATGAAGATTTAATTTTGCAGGCTGTTGTCCTTGCAGTTAGGCCTAAACTGTGGAATCGCCCTCATACAATATACTGTCAAACTCATTACATGAGAAATTATATTAAAAAATTCACAGACAAATGTTACATTCATGGCACAATAATTATTTTCTCTCATTCACTTGCATTGACGCTTTTTCGACCTTTAAATATAAACGGATGGGCGGGACTTACCAGCTCTATACTCGCAATGAAATGCTTTTGTCACACAGTATTTCCTGTCAAAGTGTCACACACACCGTTTTAAAAGCAACACATATTTATCCAACCCCTTTTTAAAACAGGCTGTGTGCTCCATCTTTTGGACATTCATTATATCGCATTGGTTTTCATTTCTTGTCCTCAAACATGTCCGTTAGACCATTTCACAAGATGTAAACAACACTGGTCCAGAAGCACTTCCTGTTTCAGTTTTTTAACACTACACAAAAGCTGGGATAAAATACAACCAACAGAACATATAAAACTGAATCAAAAAGTTAAACAAACATCTTTAAGATGTTTTCTTTACATGTGAAATAAAGAAAACAGTTACAAACTGAAACAGGAAGTGCTTCTGGACCAGTGCTGTTTACATCTTGTGAAAATTGCGAGTGAAGAATGATAGTGCTCTCCTGTGTCATAGTCATTTTATGTGAAACCATAGAGCTTTATCTACAGGTCAAGCATAATAACAGTAACAGTGAATCATCTTGGAGAGAGTTTCATCATGTTGACTGTCGTAACCGAGCGCGACGCGTTTGACGCTGAATAGAAGATCAATGTCAGACAGCCGCAGCGGAGGGAAAAATTTACGTGAACTTGAATTTAATGACTTAAAAATAATTAGATTTTTTTTGTCGATTGATTTCATAAATCAGATTTATTACTTATCCTAAACTACAACGAGTCGAGTAAGATCATTCCCCTTAATGGAATCGATTCCAACCTTTGCATTTTGAACCTTTGGAATCGACTCTCAATTCCCAACGCCTCGGAATCGATTCTTTTTGGACTCGCCCCCAGCCCTATCATCAGAGGCAAAGCTTCTTCACCGATGCTTTGAAAAGTGAAGAGAGTCGACTCGAGAACTCTCTCTGAACTGCACGTGCGGCGCACACACACACACACACACACACACACACACACACACACACACACACACATACACGTCCAGCTACAATAATCATATTAATTTCAAACAGCAACCCAGAATATTTGTCACAAGCATTGATTAAAACAATGATGACAATAATCACGTAAAAAAACCGACTTAAATTCTGGCAGTGAGGGGGGTTCGTTCGATCTTTCGTTTGTTTTTTACTCTGAGGAGTTTGCAGGTCAGATTGTGATTTTAGACTTATGTTTACATTTTTATTATTTCAGTTTTCCATGGTTATGTTGACATTTCTGTCTTGAGATTATAATCAGAGGAAGGTCAAGTTTAAAATAAAAATGTTTAAAATGTAATATATTTTTCTCCTGGTCCTTATTTTAAATGGGTCATAAAAAAATGATCAATAATTATCGATATCGACCGATATGAAACACTGATATCGTGATACAGTTTTGAGCCGTATCGCCCAGCCCTAGTCTAGAAATCTCCAAATTCAAAAAATAATTTCACATTTCTTCTACATAAATTACCCATTTTAAATACACATTCATCTTTCCAGAGGTGGAGTGACCCTTTAATAGCAAATAATTCATCTTAGGGTCGGGTTTTATTTATATTGATATTTATTCAAGTGCATTATTTTGTCAACAGAGACATTGCTTTTATTGTTTTTGGTTGTTTTGTTCATTTATTTTGGATATTTAAAATGTTTTCCATTTTCATTGTTAAAGTATTTAGAAATAAATGTTAATGGATCTTTGAAAAGGTGCACCTGCATTATTATGCCATTATCATTATTTTAGATGTAATTGGTCTCAGAATGCCAATATTAACGTTTATTGCAATAATTTCTTGGAAACTTTATCGTCCAGCTAAATTTGTTATCGTGACAGTGAGAAACTCATCTGAGATCCCAAACAACGAGGAGTCATATCAACACAACACGAAGTTAGAACGACGAAATAAACCACTGCTCTGAACATGAGAAACTGAATTGGATTGTATACAGTTTGATCAAAGCGATCTTCATCAAATAAATGCATCTGGGTCTTTTAATGTCACTTCACATCGAGCAAATGTGCAGGAAAGGTCATGTAGTTCGTACTTAACCAAACAGGAGTTAGCATGAGATCGAACACAGTGTTTATGTTCACAGATCGGCCGATAAACACGGATTCAAATATACACACCTGCAATTAGCATTTATAAAGCTAACCCTCACCTGAAGATGCACCAGGACTCGAGGTGTCTCAGGGATTTCTTGTAGAGCCGCAGGACCTTCTGCTGGTGGGTCAGATAGGCGGCCGCCATCTTGCACTGTTAGTCGCTGCGGTACTGCGCATGCGCGTGAGAAACCGACATCCGAATCTTTAGTATCGAATCAGTGTTTTGGGAATCGGGTGGATTGAACCTGTGGTGAATTCAGAACCGCGTACTAGCACAATATTATTTCTGTCAAAGAAAGATATTGTAAAAGTACTAGTAAGTGTAGTATTCAGCACTGGTTATTATGGTTATCCTGAATTTAAAACATTTAGCCTAGTTTATCAGTTCATTAAAAAAAATCATACCTGTTTTATTTAGGCAAGTGAAGCAATTTAATGTCAGCAAGTGACATTTCACCTGAAGTTTTCCACCTGGGTTATATTGAGCATAACCCTAACCATTGAGCATCAGGGGTCTCATTTATAAAACTGTGCGTAAGATCCTTACTAAAAGTGCACATCAAACTTATAAAACATGAGGAAGATTAAGACATGAGTTATGTTTTTATTGTATTATTATATATTATTATCTCTGAATTAACCATATATGAGCTTACAAAGCCTGTTTTTTCTATGCATATCCTCATCTGCATCTCATTTGCATATGCATATTCATCCACACTATTGCATGTTTAACGGTACAAGACATTAGGAAAATATGAGATTCGGATGTGCGTCACATTACATTGCTAAAAATAATTTAGTAGCCTATCTTTGCCTTGTTTCTCGAACCTTTTCTACTGGCCAAATAGCATTTTTAATTGCTTTATTTAATGGAAACTGATAGGCCATTACTGATCATTATTTGTGTGAAAATATTTTCTCAGTTCATGAGTTTTGCTATTATCATGCACTAAGCAAACGTTAAAACACAGCATGCCACAGGAAAAGTGTTCATAAGCAGTGCATACGCTACTAATGTTTCTATTTATTAGAATAATGTATGACAGGAGAGCGCATGTGGTTGACCTGAACCGGCTTTGCTTGTGTGTGCCTGTGCATTTCAGATGGTGACGCAGTAGCGCCTCACAGCGTTCACTCATTACATTACAACATGTTCTTGTAAGATGAGGTAGGCGAAGCGGAGAGAGAACCTGGTTTCCCCATAATCCAGAGGAATCAACGGACCACGGACCTCAGGACAGGAACATAACAGCTACAAGCAAACAATTCACAAATGACAAGACACATGGCAGGATCACATGACAAACACGGAAACAGCCGACAGTCAAGACAAAACCCACACCGTGACAGTTCTCATCATGGCCTACATCACAAATTAGAATATAAAAAATGTTGTAACTTCTCTGCAATGATTTCATATATTGTAAGTGCTTAACTCCATTAATGAGAATTGTACATTTAATCTAAATGTGTATATCAGATGTGAAACAGAGTTTAAATCATTCTTTTATTTATATAAACTGTTATTGTGAACATGCACTGTATTTATGATTATGATTCATAATGAATATTAGGTGGTTTTCCTTCATCAGTCCCTCAGATCTCCACCTCCAGATGTTCGTACGTTCTCCCGTCAAGTGTGTGTTTAATAGATCACAACCTGTGTGTGTGTATGACCGAGGCTCTGGTCTGTGTGTTGAGTGTGACCTTGACCTGGAGAACTCAACAGACGAGGGAGACAGAAAAGACGAAACAACGGAGCTCAAAAGTCAAGTCAAGTATATTTATAATATAGCGCTTTTCACAATATAGCAGCAAAAGGAGCGAAAGTAGGAATGAGATGCTAGTGTACGTGAAAAAATAGAGGAAAAAAAACTTAGACAAAGAAAAGGACAGGGAAAATAAGACAAGACGAAGACTAGAGCTATGAATGTAACTACATCAGGGTTAACGCCGTCCTCAGACGAGAGCCAGGAGAAAGAAGAGGAATAATGATATAATGAGGTAACGAGAGGGACGGTGTAACATGTGACAGCACACACACACACACACATCCACACGCACACTAATGTCAGCACTTTGTTTCTCAGTCTTGTCTCAGACTCAGATGACTCTGGATTTTATCCCACAGGACCAGGACTTGTATTGCTGTGGCCATTCCACTACCGAGTCCAGCAACGCTGCGGCTGAAAACAGGAGACCGTCACCAATCAGAGTGCTGACAGCTGATATTCATATTTTGTTTGCTTTAATTTTAAATCATGGTTTTAAGGAAGCAATATTCATCATCTTATGTGTCAGGATCCCATCACTTTATGCATTATTAAGCTCGTCATGAAAGTGAAGTGCTACTGGACGTACATCCGAGTGAAACGCTCCTGAAACGAGAACACATGTGGGCGGGGCTTGATTCTGTCAGGGGGAATTGATTGGATGGCTGTGGCCCAGTAACGGCTGCGATCTCATGTGAGTGACAGGCCGAGTGAGTGAATGGCATGGACAGTAAAAGAAATGGACACAGCGACCCCATAGATCTCAACGGAGAAAGATGAAGCCTATTAGAAGCACTCACGTCCTGATAGCCGAGCGCACTGCGCAGTCTCACACTGAGCTGGACGACGAGAGGAGCTGTGCCCAGACTAATCTGAACTGAAATCTGAAACAAATCTGTTGTTGAGATATTTTGTACCGTTGCTTTAATGAACTCTCTATCTATGGGCTTTTCCCTTGACTTTATGCCTCCGTATCCCCCGATTGCCTCATAGACAGTAAAAGATTGGCTCCTCCTGCCTAAACGGTAATTTCTCAACTGTACGACAGAGAGTGCCGTGGTTATGACGCAATTGTTAGCCTATTTTTTACAAAAATGGCTTTTACAGGGCCATGACCTTAATGGGGCCTTTTATACGTTGTCCTGTTTCTGAAGAAATAAATAATGGACAAATGGAGTCTTTGGATGTAAAATTATCAGATGTATATATCAGATGAAAGATGTAAAATTATTAATTATTGATAAATACTCATATAATTGATTGTAACTAATTATTATTATTTATACATATTTCTCTTTTGAGCAAATTGCTTTACATAGAAGATTTTTTATCAGTAAGAGTCAGCAGGACAGTGCTCACCGAAGAGACGAGTGCTCAGCTGTTTCTCAAACACGGTCAGCGATTCGTCTTGGGCTCACGAAGACCAGATCCTCTGATTACACATGATGAAGTCCAGCGAGAACTGAGCAGGCTCTCGACGAGACGTTCCTGATCCAGGTGAAAACCTGCACAACCGTGACCGCGCTCAGATTCAACAAATATTCTAGTTGCCAGAAATCGTAGTCAATGAATATCTTTAGTAAATCTAGGCTGCAGTGTACACATTCAATACTCATCAATTCATTCACAAACCTCTTTATTTGGCCATCAACTTCCACAACATGTCAATTTGACTATTCTTCAGTTAATATTTGCAGCAGCAATTATTATTTATTATTCATAGCCATTATATATTTACTACGCTTTATTTTACTAAAAATGGACATCTTAACACTATTATTAAATACATTATTATTTACACATTAGTATAAAATATCAATTCACTTCATTTTTATAAAAAAAGAAAAACAAATCAAACAATTCTCTCTCAGCATCAGTTTAAAGTGATCATGCGGTTATATCCAAAATAAATTAGGAAAAATTGTGTTCAACTATTTCAAAGACCATTAAAATGGGCAACATGTATTTACTTAGTAAAGATGGCACATATTTGCCTCATAGTGAGTCCAGCACTACTCAAACTGTGTGTTCCCTTATCCGTTCTCCAGCTGGGTTTGTGTGTGTTATTAGTTTGAATAGAGTGCGTCTCTAGTGTGATATATGTGTGTGTGTGTGTGTGTGTGTGTGTGTGTGTGTGTGTGTACGGCTCAGCGCTGGCCTGTGAGCAAGTGAATACCCAGACCAGCTCTTTTTAAAATGTGTTCACACAAAGTAGGCTTTGTCTGTGTGAGCCAGTGCACACACACACACACACACACACACACACACACACCAGAAGGGTTCAGTCCTCCTTCACATTATTGTTCGAATGTCGGTCAAGTCTTTCAGGTTTGCTGGGTAAGAGGATCACAGCCAGAATACTGATGACATGCACATGAAAGTACATCGATCTGAAGGAGAGAAGAAACCATGAGATAAACATTACCAGCTCAAACAACATCTCGAAAGTGATATCATCCAACAACATTAAAGATAAAAACAAGATGGTCACATTATGCCCTGAAATAAACATTCATTTTGATATTTTTGCACGTTGAAGGATATTTCTCTGGAGAAATGTTGAGAAACTAATTCTTCCACATTGAAAATAGAAAAGCAAATCCCTCCAAATGCACTGATAAACTTAAAGGGATAGTCCACCGTTTTTTCATATTAAACTGTTATTCCCTTAACTAAGATGAGCTGATACACACCTCTGTCGTCTCAGTGCGTGCGCTCAATCGCTCAATTGCGTGAGACATTTTGATCGCTCTTAACTGGCCCAGTTCATTGAATATGGGCCAAGCCGAGAAGCGACCAAACACTTCCACGTTTCCCCTATTTAAACACAGTTACTCGAGCAGTGTAACTCGACCTAGGACGGTGACACAAAATAAAACGCTGCGCTTTACTAAGTGTGTAAAGTGGATAACTATATTGTATGGCGGAATACCACAGCAAGTGATTGGGAGCATTTCGACTCGGCGCAGTAATATCATCTCCGGAGAGGGGGAGGGGGAGAGAGATGATGTCACGCACTGAGACGAGAGAGGTATGCATCAACTCGTCTTAGTTAAGGCAATAACATAGTTTAATATGAGAAAATGGTGGAGTATCCCTTTAATTCACACCAGAGCAAATCGGCCGCCTTGTTGGCAGAGACTATTAACACTAACTCCGCCCAAAACTACAGGAAACCAGTCTGTTAACTGGACCACTGGTGTGGAGAGTAAGACGGGTGCCGCTAGTTTTAATGTGAGTTTGAATATGCCTTTTTCTAAACTCATTCTCTCTTTTTCCATGACATTTCACTTTGAAGAGAAGTTTATTTGAAATCAAATATTTGTTTAATAGTGAGAATTAAGGGTTGATCAGGTAAGCCAAAGTCCTTTTAGGCAAGTCATGCCACTCGGCCGCCATCTTGGCAACGTCTCCGGGCAGCTATTTCGGACTTAACAAGACCAGGCTCTATCTAACTGAGAGTCAGAACTGCACTTTCGCTGGTCACCGGACATAAAAACTGCATGTATAGAAACAGCAGTAAAATAGAATAAAAATCGCTGAAAAACTTTGATGACTTTGCCCCCAAATAAGGTTTAAAACGCCGTTTTCCCACAGGTTATACTTTTACTGCGCATGTGCAAGGGTTCCCTCGCTCTCTGTCTGCAACAGATCTCATTCCCCATTGACCACCATAGTATGTATTTTTTCCTACTACGGACTTCAATGGGGATTGAGATCTGTTTGATTAAAACATTCTTCCAAATATCTTCCTTTGTGTTCAGCAGAACAAATAAACACACAGAGGTTTGGAACAACATGAGGGCGAGTAAATACTGACAGAATTGTTATTTTTGGGTGAACTAACCCTTTAATTCATTACAAACAAAAGCATAACCAAAGAAAGGTTTGGGATCTGTCGACAGGAGGAGGAATCCGGATCTCTCCACGACCCCGGGCCGACGCCAGAATGAGCTCGCCATCCTCGTACAGCGACTCCGCTGCATCAACAGGTCCACCAATCACGTTTCTCCGCTGCATCATATTACAGTGCAGATCACCGTGATGTCAAGACGCATAACTCTGCGATAGGTCCACATCAACACCAAAGGCAGCGTGAGCTCCGTCGCATCGCCACAACTTCCCTGCCATCTCCTCGTCTGGACTCAGCAACGGCTCAGGTCGCTGGAGACTTCATTGCCAGGTGGTCCAGCTGATTTTCAGTCAGTATTTGGGGAAGCCCAGGAAGACCAGTTTGCTTCCCAGTAATCCTCCCACTGACAGCCCCTTCACTCCCTCTGCACGGATGCGCCGGCACACAGTCTGCCTGCAGGCACAGATATTGAGCACGGTCAGGGAGGACGAGGAGCAGGCCTTGATGGTTGCACCGTACTGGCCCATCCGGACCTGATGCTCTTAGCAATGAGAGAAACCTTCTTTCGGAGGGCCGGGGCACCATATGGAGCGTGTGGCTTCTGGACGGTTCTTAAGTGGCCTCCCTCTGGTGGCGTAAGACCGTATTACTCAAACCAGAGCCCCTCTACAAGCTTAATATTTGAAGAGGAGTCTGTTCGCCGAGTGGTGCGAGGCAAGCCTTTGGAGCTTTCCTTTCGGCGAGTTGCAGCGGATAGCAGGTCTCTGGGAAAGTATGACCCGATCATCAGGTTTCTGAGAGGCTAAACTCTCCCAGACTACACCTCGTACCCTCCTGGGATCTCTGTAGAAGAGCAGAGCGCTCGCTTTGAGCAAAAGCAGCTCTTTATTCAACTCATCGTTTAGCTGAAGTCAGTTCAGAGTTTACTCAGTAAGGTTCAATAACCGAAGTGATCAAATTTGAAGATAGTTAAATTAATCTATAAAGCAGTTCAACAGAAAACAGGGATGTAAAACACGCTGATATACTCACTCATTTAAACAATGCATTTTTATTTATTTATCATTTCTAAAAAAAAAAAACATTTACTCCTGTGGTAGAAAATGTTGTGGCACTAAGATGAAGTGGGCCCGTGGGTTTGCTATAGCCCGGTGTGTTCTTGATCTGGGCCAATAAAGACATATTTATAACTAATAATAATCATATATTTTTTCGTTTGAGCTAATTGCAAGAGAGCAGATATCGGATGATGTTTAAAGTACAGCTGTTGTGCGGCAGGCGAAGGCTCCCTCCTGGTTCTGGTCTGTTCAGCCTGAGTGGGCTTATTGCTGCTCTCCCGGCTCTAAACAGAACCATTACGCCAATCCAAACCGCATGCTAATTGTCAATCATCTGTGACGATAGTTGTCCTGACAGAACTCATTTTAAATATTGTCTAGATAAGACCTTCCCTTCTTCATGGCCAGTTCTTGACCAGAACAAGCTGCAATGTGGACCAGATTTCAGACTACCCAAACTGAGACTGTACCTGTAATACTGCATGCTGGGTTTGATGGCCAGCAGAAGGAAAGGCATGACCGTGTAGCAGATGGCCATCTGAGTGGCAGCCCAGGTCACAACATCGTAGCAGATCTTGAGCCGGCGAGAAGACAAGAAATACTCCCGGAAGTTTCTGCGCACCTGATTACATCAAACCAGAACAGGAGGCAATAGTGAGCGAGTGGCGGACAATGAGGAGCAATCAAGGGATTTCGACACTGAATAAACTTTAACTGACAAAGCTAACAAAAATCCCTTGCAGGCACAAACACTGGTAAGAGGACAACAAGGCAAATCTTTTTATTTTGATGATTTATCTGGTAAGATTTCAGAAAGGCAGCATGTTGAGTATTCAATGTTAATGTTTTGTCGATTATTCTCGTAAGCAGCACAGTCTTAAATTAAAGTCTTAAAGGGTTAGTTCACCCAAAAATGAAAATTCTGTCAGTATTTCCTCACCCTCATGTTGTTCCAACCCCGTAAGACCTTCGTTCATCTTCGCAACACAAATTAAGATATTTAAGATATTAAGATCGCTCCTGCATACTAGTCCATAGGCTTCTTGAGGGACTGGCTCTTGCTGTCCCCGAAAAGTCATTAAAGACATCGTTAAAATAGTCCAAGTGACTACAGGGGCTCAATCTTAAGTTTATCAAACGACGAGAACACTTTTGTGCGCAAAAAAACAACAAAAATAACGACTTTATTTCAACTAGTCACTTCCTTCTCCATGAGCCTGTAAGTCAGTTAGCGTAGTGTCACTATTGGCAGACGCTGGTCATGTGTGTGTGATGCGTGTGACGTACAATAACAGAAGCTTACGCTATTAAACTAGTAACCTGACTCGCGCAGAGGGAGAAATAAACCAATAGTTGAAATAAAGTCGTTATTTTGTTGTTTTTTTGTGCACAAAAGTGTTCTCGTCGTTTGATAAACTTAAGATTGAGCCCCTGTAGTCACTTGGACTATTTTAACGATGTCTTTAATGACTTTTCGGGGACAGCAAGAGCCAGTCCCTCAAGAAGCCTATGGACTGTATGCAGGAGCGATCTTAATATCTTAAATATCTTAATTTGTGTTCCGAAGATGAACGAAGGTCTTACGGGGTTGAACAACATGAGGGTGAGTAAATACTGACAGAATTTTCATTTTTGGGTGAACTAACCCTTTAATGAACATAAATAACTGTGAGAAAATGGGATGCTTGTCAGATACGCGTCGTGCAGAAGTGAAAAACAGCCTTATAAACCTGTGTGTGTGTGTGTGTGTGTGTGAGACTCACAGTGCGAGCTGCTAAGGTGATGGGTATAGCGGTGATGAATGTAAAGTAGTATCCGGGGTAAACTCCATGCCAGATCGCCGACAGCACGAATGTGAGAGGCATGCGGTGAAACGGGGCTCGATCGTGACACACACTGGAGCGTAACAGATGACAGCATGAGAGACGTCACACTGAACTGACAGATGCTGACACACACACACACGAGATCAGAGTTGGCAACGTCTTGATTTTTTTGTGTTTTCCCACAAATTTTGTATGTATGCAAATTGTATAATATAAGGTACACGTTTCTAGTGATTGTGCAGTTAATTATCATAATGTTTTTTCAGAAAGTTTTGGAATATTTTCCATCTCCCCAATTTTGTCACCAATGAAACACAATAATAAATAATTAGACCCTAATAAGAGAAACTCCTCCTTCTCTTGACTGGTTTAGGGGACACAATCTGCACTGGTTCCAATAACAATTTCATGTCAATAGCAACAGATCAGTTGACTAATATATAAATATAACATTTAAAACTAACCGTTTTAGCCAAAGAGCAGTCTGTATATTCCAGTTGTCGATAAATGATTTAAAACTTGTTGCTGTCTGCAAACAGAGAACAGATTTGTTTGATAATGAGATCCACAGCCCTTCTGTGGCAGTCGTGAATGCAGTGAACACACCTCAATCTCCCAGATGTGGACGTTGGAGACCAGGTCCCAGGACACTTCTCCTCTCGCGTTCACACCACTGACTCCAAACCCCGCTGCATTGTGGACCGCATCCGCTGGAAGAGGAAAAAACACGCATTTACTGTACAGCGCTAGTCCTTTTAGATACCGAGTAAGGACACCCACACTAACACATTTCCAATCGTTCATTAGTGGATTTGTAAGCCTAACGCTTTTTCAAAATAACATTTAAATGATTATCCTTAAAGGGATAGTTCACTTTGAAATTAATTTTTGATATGTTTTATTTTACCTCAATGGCATCCAAGATGTAGGTGTCTTTGTTTCCACAGTATTTTCAATTTTGATATATTTAGGTCAAACCGTTCTTGTCTGTCAGTCATATAATGCAGGTCTATGGTCACCACCTCAAAGAGCAGCACAGAGAAGTCCAGATTAAACATGATTTAATGACTCATGTCATGTTCCTAAGACACGAAACGAGCGGTTTGTGAGAAAAAACGAACAGTATTTATGTCGTTTTTACCTCGTGTAATCACAGCCTCGTCCAAGTGATCTGAGGGCGCGGGTGCTTCGATCTGCGCAAGCGCCTGGAAGTGATCTCTCGCGCGTCTACGTCACTCATTGTTTACGCAGAGATTTCAGAAGTCTTACCCTTCACTATGAAGATCTAAACATATTTAGATATACAGGAAATCGCAATGGAAGATGATTGCAATATATAACGGTTTTTCGAAGTGCGAGAGATCACTTCCGGCGCAGACCGAAGCGCCCGCAACCTCAGATCAGTTGGACGTGGCTGTGATTACACGAGGTAAAAACGATATAAATACTGTTGGTTTTCTCACACAAACCGCTCGTTTCGTGTCTTAGTCCATCAATGTGTACTTACATTTACGAGTCATTAAATCATGTTTAATCTGGACTTCTCTCTGCATGCTCTTTGAGGTGGTGACCATAAACCTCTATTACATGACTGACAGACAAGAACGGTTTGACCTAAATATATCAAAATTGAAAATACTGTGGAAACAAAGACACCTAAATCTTGGGATGCCCTTGAGGTAAGCTAAAACATATCAAAAATTAATTTCAAAGTGAGCTATCCCTATAATAGCATACTGTTGTGCTCTACACTAACTCACAGTATCTCCTATCCTAGCGTAATACGTGTAACCCATCTGTGTGAACATCCTTATCTGATGCCGTGGGTTTGGACTGAACTATCATTTGTTTGTCCGACCAATGACAGAAAACCAGGGAGAACCTTTTTTACATGATTAGTTTTGTAATTACATGTTGTGATGCTAGTGATACAGAAATGACAGGCTTCTTCTTTACTACATTATTTTACATTTAAAAGGATGTGCCATTGTGCTCTATGACTATAGGACCCCTGGTATCTGCCATTTGACTGTACGTTTTACTTGGAACAGACCCATGTTTTTCTGCCAACAATACAGCTCTGAAACATCGAGTCGCTTTCAGCCAATCCCACGGCCTCGGGCTCCTGTCCGCCGGGTCTGCTTACCGAGGGTCCATGCGAAGTAGAACTTGGGTCTGGCGGCCTGGATGGAGATCAGCGCGTAGGCCAATCGGGTCACGAAAGAAGCGTCGCTGACGAACTGCGGGTCCACGTTGTACGTTATGGGGAACGCTTTGGTGATGATGAAGAACCAGAGCAGACAGCAGACGCACACGAGGAGCTTATTAACCACAGTCCTCTGTAGAAGAACAGCAGGAATCATCTCAGGGGTGTTCAATCACCATAAAACTGTCGAAGCATTGATTATTCGATCCTCACAACATTATTACACCACATAAACATGCCACAAATGAATCAAAGCACACACGTAAATGGATATTTCACCTAGCAATGCATATTCTGACGTCTTATACTCGCGCTCATGTGCTTCTAAACCCAACTTTTTTGCTTCGTTGGAATACAAAAGGAGTTTATCAGAATGTAAAAGCGGCTCATTTCCATACAGTGAGGCATGGGCCTGTCAAGCTTTGAGAAAAAAGCACAATAAAATAAAATGTTTTTGTTTTAATCGCATGACGGTTTTACTTTTAATGAAGGCAGAGTTTAATTGTTGGGTGAAGTTTAGCTCTACACCTCACACACACACACACACACCGGCCTAGTCCATGCTGTTCTAACTGAACGGATCTCTCTTATTCTGTTTGTGAGTTGATGTGTTCGCCTGAGTCCTGTGTGCATGTATTGGTATGGATCTGTTTGTCTCACCACAGGCGACGGCTCAGGCACTTTATCCCCGCCGTTCTGCCGTGAACCGCTGTCTCGGACTCGCTTCACATGCCGGCCCCGGATGAACTCAGTGTAGTCTTTATAGAGACAGCAAGGGCCCACCAAGATACTCAGGAAGTTTATATTGTAGCTCAGATACTCCAACAGAGACGGGCGCGAGCTGTAGATGGAGAAAACATGCCGTCAGTGGAGAACAACATGACTTATCTCAGCGACTGAAAAGCTGATCCCTGTTTTAGTCGCAAACATGATCTGATTCTGTGAGGTGAAGCTGTCATTCCCAAAACAAATGCATGAGGATGACATCTGGTTCATATTTGGGTTACAAGGGTTACAGTGGCTTGCAAAAGTATTCAGCATTTTTTTTCATTTGATCATGCCGAAATCGGTTGTAATCGCTGTCAAACATGATTCTACTAAGTCCTGCGTTATGAGTCTGAGTTTTTTTTAATAAAATTGTAAACTTATCACAAATAACGGTGTCTTTATGGGGAATGGAGTGTAAACTGATGACTTTCGCAAAGCACTATCTTTCCGCCATTTCTGTCATGAGTACCCAGATAGCAGACTGACATTGAATCAACGTGGAAATATGACATCGAAACAACGTTGATCTGACATTGTTTTGCTCATCGAATTAACGTTGAACCAACGTCAGATGCGTCATTCTTTCAAAACTAACGGAAAATCAACTTGAAATCAACGCGTTGTTTCAACGTTATGAAAGCAAACCAATTTTTGATTTTCATTTAGCTTTGAAGAATGCCGCGTCTGACGTTGGTTCAACGTTAATTCGATGAGCAAATCAACGTTGTTTCAATGTCATGAGAGACGTCGTTTCCACGTTGATTCAATGTCAGTTTGCTATCTGGGTAATCACTCAATATTCGTAAATGTTAGCAGAGATTTTCCCAGTAAGATGCAGTTCCTGCTGAGAATGGAAAAGTCATACCGGACTGCCAGATGCCTCTGATCGTCTGTAAGTTCCTCTTGCTTTCGACTCATCCCTGAAACACGCAGGAAGACATGAGTCATGTTTTCTGAAATTATCAATTGAATTATTTTCTAAGATAACAATTTATAGCAACAAATTCACAAAAGATTGCACCACTGATTTCTCACCATCATGCACCTGAAAGGCAAGAGTAGTGACCTTCTGTGTTATTATCATCAAAGGCCTGAAAACAAGAGGAGACGCATTAAACATCCTGATAAACATTTATAATTAAGAGAAACAGTGTTTACAGAGGTCTACATAAGCAGAGGGGTTAGCATACAGGCTAATGTTCACAGCGAGGCTAACAGCAACTAAAAGAGAAAGACTGACAGTAGTGATGATTTGCAGTGAATCAGATGTTGATTCAGTAACCGCTCTGACTGATTGACTTCTTTGAAAACGTGAATACAGTAACGTGAGTGAAAATAAACCATTAAAGAACTGAGTTCCGGGATTTCTTTTACATGAACCGTGTTTTTGCTCCACAGTCATGCACAGGCCAAACACAGCCGTCCAAACTATTACAGCCAATTAGACTTCTGTGTAAACCAGCGTGTTAGAAGTTAAAAACAAATAATATTGCTAATTGCTAAATTGCTAACCCTAACCCTAAGTATCTGCACTGTTAGATACTCCAAACTCTAAATGTGACACTGGTCTTTGTGTTTGTCAGCTGACCTCAGCCATGTGATTTTGCTCAGAGAAACAAGTAGTCTGTAACGTTTTTAGCGATACTGGTCAAAAAACCAAATATGCAAATTAGTGATTCAAACATCAATTTAATAAAAGCATATGATGGTTTGTTTGAGCAGAAGACATCAGGACTTGATGCTGATTGGCAGCATTTGTTTTCTGTTTACATTTTATTTTGTCATTCCATTTACGTTGAACGTCAGCCACTTCCTGCCTCCTCCTCCTCGTCTACACAAGGGACTTTGTTACAATCACATTTAAAGAGAAAAGAGACGTGAGCGAGGCACTGACAGCCTGAGAGCATGTTATCTCTCCTCGTGTTTATCCAAGGGTGTGTACTAAATCTCAGCAAAGGAAAACTGGCTAAACTGGTCGATAAGAAACTAAGTCGAGCCTCGAGGAGTGGCCACATCACAGAAACCAGAGCGTACGGCATCTAGTGTGAAGCCGGCGTGTGTTTCGATGTTGACAGGTGAGAGCATTCAAACTGCAGAATGTTCATCTTTGCTGTGCTACTGATCAAAATAACACAAACACATATATTACAAATGCCCTTACCCTGAGAAATCTGTGGACAGGATCCCATAGTCGAATATGAAGACTCTGCTCACTTGACAAAGCGTGAGGTATCCGAGCGAGGCAATCAGAGTATATCTGTAATGAGAACACCTATAAATTCAGTGCTGAGAAGTGTGTGAGCAAGCATGCTGAACTTATGGATTTCCACAGACTGGTAAAGGATAAACTCAATATGGTTCAGTATAGTGACTGGTTCTCCTCTTATCTGACAGGGAGGCAACAATTTGTTGTATTCCAGAAGCACAAATCCTCCACCAGATCTGTCAGCTCTGGTGTACCTCAGCCCTCTTCTTATCAGTTTACATGCTACCAATTGGAAAAATTATTCTAGTTTATTCAAGTTTAAAAAGGCAAGTATTTTTCCTCTACATATTGTACAAACAAATATAAAGACATTTTATACTGTGTAAAATTAAAAAAAGCATTTTTATTAATGTATGTTTAAATGTAATTCCAGTTCATAAAAATATTTTAATAGTTAATTAATTAAAACTTGACCAGTGGGTTGAAACAAGACCGATTGAAAGTATAAGTAAAGTGTGTGTTGAGACAAATCTGTGGTTTCTGTAATGACGAGAAATCTGTAGTTTTGCAAGATCCAAACAAACAAATAAACAAACAACAAATAAGAAAAAACACAATACTATAATTATGTTGGACAAGGATTGGTGTAGACTGTGGCCCTCCCTTCAGAGCGTCTCCAAAGCCACGCCTCTTCCAAAGCCACGCCTCTTTCAAAGCCACGCCTTCAAAGCATGCCTCCTCCTCCTCCTAAGCCACGCCTCTTCCAAAGCCACGCCTCCAAAGCATGCCTCCTCCCCCTCCTCCAAAGCTACACCTAATCTAAAGCCACGCCTCCAAAGCCTCACCTCCTCCAAAGCACATGGACGCGCGCAGTAGAGTACGGTCACGAGACGAGAGGCGGCGTTAAACTACCTCATGTAGTGAAGCACAAAACATTACAATAATAAAGAACATGAGCATCTTATAGAGCTCTGACCTGTCTCTCCTTTCACACTGAATTCATTGATTGGACGTACATTTTATGGTCCTACACCACCTTGCACAGACGATACAGATTTATACTGGGCTCAGTGGAATACTGGATTCTGATTGGTCAAATGCTCCATCCAGCGGTATATTATTCCCAGATAACAACAGAACACAGAAACACAGGCTCATCCGGGTTACTGAAGTCAGCAGCGCTAGGAACGGGTTTTCTTCGTGGAAGTTTTGCATTTGGTGAGTTAATAAAATATTAAAATATTAAAACAGTTGTTTAATTATGACATCCAGTATCGTGGACTCGCTCTCTCTCTTGTTTCATACAAACGTGGCGGCGGCCATTTTGTGATTACTGTTTTGTACAATGTTTGATTATAAAATACGAGAGAGATGAAACTACTCTCTCAGCGGAAGCTTTGCTTTTAAAGAGCTAATAAAATATTTCAACTCAGATCAATATTTCATGTCTCATTATTTATTGATGTGGCAAGTGTCCATGTAATAAGTGGAATAATGTACATCTAGTTGGTTGTTATCTCAGAATAAACCCCTTCAGGCGTGTGTGTGTGAGTGATCTCAGAATAAACAATCTTCGTGTGTGTGTGTGTGTGTTAGGGTTAGTGTGAGTGATCTCAGAATAAACAATCTTCGTGTGTGTGTGTGTGTGTTAGGGTTAGTGTGAGTGATCTCAGAATAAACCCCCTTGATCCTGATCACCCTGTCGGGTTTATTCTGAGATAACAACCGGATGAATGTACATTATCCCTCACCTGGACCACTAAACTTGTTGATTGCTATCAGGATGTGAAGAGAATTTCCACCAGCATAACAACTAACCCTGCCTTTAAGTAAGAACAAGTGTAAACACTCAAAAGGATTTTTAAAATTATTAATTTATTGTAAAGAAAATAAATTCAAATTATGCCATATAATCTCCAGTATGTGGTTTCAGTTTTCGGGCAGGATTAATAAAGCGGTTCTGAGGCAGAAAGCGTATATACTGCTCACCTGTGAAGATTGTGGACACTGGCTGTGATCATTATACCATAACAAGCCAAGACCAGCAGGAAGACATGCACAGCATACCTGTCACAGCGAGAACATGCTGAACATCTGATCACAGGACACCTCAGTTCACTAACACACGTACACACATGACAGACAGACAGATATATATATATATATATATATATATATAGAGAGAGAGAGAGAGAGTATGAAAAACCCCAATAAAAAAAGTAGTGATTTTTAAATGCACTTTGACATGTATTTCATTGCAATAGAACAATACAACAGCACATCATTTAATGTGTTCCTCATAATTTTTATTGTTCAATATATATATATATATATATATATATTCTTGCAACATATTTTAAAAAGTTGGAACAGTAAAGCATTTACCACTTGTAATGTTGCCATTCCTTTCCACAATACTTAAAAAAGTTTATGGACTGAAGACATCAAGTGGAAGTGTTTCAGGTGTAGTTTTGTCCCATTCTTGCTGCAAACAAGTCTTAAGGTGGGCAACAGTAGGGGTCTTTTGCGCTTCAAAATGTGCCACACATTCTCTATTGGAGACAGGTCAGGACTGCAGGCTGTCAGTCAAGTCCCCGTATCCTTTTCCTCCGCAGCCAGAACTTTGTAATGTGTGTTTTACATTAATTTATTGAAATATGCATGTACAGCCCTGGAAAAGATGTCTTCTTGAAGGCAGCATATTGTGCTACAAAATCTCTATGTACTTTTCAGCATTAATGGTGCCATCACAGAGCACTGACACAACTCCATACCATGCCAGATCTTGGCTTTAGGACTTGTTGCTGGTAACAGTCTGGATGATTCTGTTCTTCTTTGGTCAGGAGCACACGGCCTAGCTTAACCCATTTCTCCCCAAAAACACCTGACATAATGATTCATCTGACCACAGTAGTCAAGTCAAGTCACCTTTATTTCTATAGCGCTTTTTACAATTCAGATTGTATCTAAGCAGCTTCGCAGTGATAACATGAAAATAATACAACACAGATCAATAATATTGTTGAATATTAAATGTCCCCAACTAAGCAAACCAAAAGCAAGGCAACAGTGGCAAGGAACCAGAACTCCATCAGGTGATTGAATGGAGAAAAACCCTTGGGAGAACCCAGACTCGGTCGGGGGCCGGTTCTCCTCTGGCCAAACAAAAGAACATTAAGAGAATTTGTCCATTTCCATCTGTTTGGAAGTCGGAGTAATCACGCCGGTTTGGAGACAAGATGTTGAGGATCAGTACCGATGGCTGTCGTGTCGATGAGGCCGGCGCTTAAGGATGAGTCGGGATCAGGATTTACGGGACGTGTTCCTGGTTTCGGCTGATCTAAACTATGCAGCCTAATTTTGAATTAAGGAAGGCTATAGTGTGTTATGTGTATGCTAGGCCAGAGAGATGTGTGTTTAGTCTAGATTTGAACTGCCAGAGTGTGTCTGCTTCACGAACAATGTTTGGAAGATTGTTCCAGAGTTTCGGTGCTAAATAGGAAAAGGATCTCCCGCCTGCAGTCGATTTCGATATTCTAGGTATTATCAACTGGCCGGAGTTTCGAGATCGCAATAGACGTGAAGGACTATAATGCGTTAAGAGCTCGCTCAAGTACTGGAGATAAACCATTTAGTGCTTTATAAGTAATCAGCAATATTTTAAAATGTATACGATGTTTAATAGGCAGCCAATGCAGGGTTGACAGAACCGGGCTAATATGGTCATACTTCCTGGTTCTGGTAAGAACTGGAGCGGCTGCGTTTTGGACTAGCTTTGTTTATTAAGCGTGCAGGGCAAACACCCAGTAGAGCATTACAGTCATCTAGCCTTGATGTCATGAACGCATGAACTAATTGTTCCACATTTGTCAATGAGAGCATATGGCGTAATTTAGGGAAGGGGCGTCTCCACCCTGGGCTCCCGATGGGACGTCTCCGCCCTGGCCTCCCGAAGGGGCGTCTCCACCCTGGCCTCCCGAAGGGGCGTCTCCACCCTGGCCTCCCGAAGGGACGTCTCCGCCCTGGCCTCCCGAAGGGGCGTCTCCGCCCTGGCCTCCCGATGGGACGTCTCCGCCCTGGCCTCCCGAAGGGGCGTCTCCACCCTGGCCTCCCGAAGGGACGTCTCCGCCCTGGCCTCCCGAAGGGGCGTCTCCGCCCTGGCCTCCCGATGGGACGTCTCCGCCCTGGCCTCCCGAAGGGGCGTCTCCGCCCTGGCCTCCCGAAGGGACGTCTCCGCCCTGGCCTCCCGATGGGACGTCTCCGCCCTGGCCTCCCGAAGGGGCGTCTCCGCCCTGGCCTCCCGAAGGGGCGTCTCCGCCCTGGCCTCCCGAAGGGGCGTCTCCGCCCTGGCCTCCCGAAGGGGCGTCTCGGCCCTGGCCTCCCGAAGGGGCGTCTCCGCCCTGGCCTCCCGATGGGACGTCTCCACCCTGGCCTCCCGATGGGGCGTCTCCGCCCTGGCCTCCCGATGGGACGTCTCCACCCTGGCCTCCCGATGGGACGTCTCCGCCCTGGCCTCCCGAAGGGGCGTCTCCGCCCTGGCCTCCCGAAGGGGCGTCTCCGCCCTGGCCTCCCGAAGGGGCGTCTCCGCCCTGGCCTCCCGAAGGGGCGTCTCCGCCCTGGCCTCCCGAAGGGGCGTCTCCTCCCTGGCCTCCCGAAGGGGCGTCTCCGCCCTGGCCTCCCGAAGGGGCGTCTCCGCCCTGGCCTCCCGAAGGGGCGTCTCCGCCCTGGCCTCCCGAAGGGGCGTCTCCACCCTGGCCTCCCGAAGGGGCGTCTCCGCCCTGGCCTCCCGAAGGGGCGTCTCCACCCTGGCCTCCCGAAGGGGCGTCTCCACCCTGGCCTCCCGAAGGGGCGTCTCCTCCCTGGCCTCCCGAAGGGGCGTCTCCGCCCTGGCCTCCCGAAGGGGCGTCTCCGCCCTGGCCTCCCGAAGGGGCGTCTCCGCCCTGGCCTCCCGAAGGGGCGTCTCCACCCTGGCCTCCCGAAGGGGCGTCTCCGCCCTGGCCTCCCGAAGGGGCGTCTCCACCCTGGCCTCCCGAAGGGGCGTCTCCACCCTGGCCTCCCGAAGGGGCGTCTCCACCCTGGCCTCCCGATGGGACGTCTCCACCCTTGCCTCCCGATGGGACGTCTCCACCCTGGCCCCCTACGCTACCTGATCCCCTACGCCCTCCCACCCCTATTGATGTTATACGGCACAAGGATGAGCCTTTTTGGAGGGGGCGTTATGTTACATGTGTGTCCTGAGTTACCCCCGTCACTGTGTATTGGTATCAGTCCTGTTTCTATTTTCCCGCTCCTCGTTTGTATTCAGTCCCTTCACCTGTGTTAGGTTAATTTGCCCCAGCTGTGCCTTGATCCCCTAGTCTGTTCTAGTGTATTTAAACCCTGTGTTCTCCTCACTCTTGGTCCATTCTCGTTTATGTAAAGTTTGATATTGTGGTTCCTTAGTTTTGTTCATTAAAGATCCTGTTTTCTGTTATTCCTCGTCTCTTTGTGCTTCCAGTACCACGATACCGTAACAGAATCTCTGTGGTCTTTATATGTTATGATGTTCCATTTCAATTCATTTGGTGGGCACGTAACAAAATCACATCAGTATTTAACCAATTTACCTGATTAATAGCCCTAAATTGCTCCTGTCCCAACCTTTTTTGGAATGTGTTGCAGGTCTGAATGACAGGAAAGGATGTATAATTACAAATGAAATGTTTTGTGATCACATTGTCTGCAATGAAATAAAAGTCAAAGTACATTTAGAAATCACTACTTTCTGTTTTTATTTGTGTTTTCCATACTATCCCAACCTTTTCTGATTTGGGGTTGTGTATACATATATATACATACAGACACTCACCTAAAGGATTATTAGGACCACCATGCTAATACTGTGTTTGACCCCCTTTCGCCTTCAGAACTGCCTTAATTCTACGCGGCATTGATTCAACAAGGTGCTGAAAGGAATTCTTCTTTAGAAATGTTGGCCCATATTGATAGGATAGCATCTTGCAGTTGATGGAGATTTGTGGGATGCACATCCAGGGCACGAAGCTCCCGTTCCACTACATCCCAAAGATGCTCTATTGGGTTGAGATCTGGTGACTGTGTGTAGAGTTCTCAACGGGTCGGGTCAGCCCAACAAACCCAACAGGACCCGTGGGTGCCAGATAATTTTTAACGCAGGTGTTGAGGGGGTGCTAGATCATTGACAGGATGTGCACCAGTTCACGTGCGATGCAATCGCGCCCGCGAATCCATATCATGTTTATAATGTCTGCAATATTTGCTTCTTGTTTATTATATCCAGGAAATTGGTTGATGAAAAATCGATTAAAATTAAGATACAATTTATACAAAATGAAATTAACTTTAAGGAAAGGCTTTAAGGAAAAACTTAATTTAGTGGTCAAAATCATGTCTGACGCATCATATATCTTCCTTAAATTTTCATAATCAGCATATATATATTTATAAAACGGTTATTTCGAATCCTTGATTCTGATTGGTCAAGAGCAGTGCTTTATACACAATAAAACACGGCTATGACCGCTTCACCCAACGGTTCTATTGATCGCTGCGCGATGAGTTGTTTGTGTATCGGACGTGTCATTAGTGGACGTCTAGCCACGGCACGATTATCTCGCCAGTTTAGGACATCGCACAAGATTTGCGTCAATACAGAAAACATTTAATCACTGGATAGGTTTTTTCGTTTATTGAAATGTGGTTTATGTCAGCTGAATGGGCAGAACGCTTTTCAGAGAAGATAATGCAACATGTTTTTGACCGCGGTAATTCAGGAGAACAAAAATCTCCAAATGTCCCACAACATTTTTTGGACGGGAAGTTCGGTCTGGACTTGATCCATTGAGGAGTAATTATGATCAGTTCAGAAATCATCGGGGTAATCAAATTGCCAGGGCGGGCTTTATACGATGATTGACAGGTGGTCTTCAGTAACGTAATCCTCACGTCATCAAAGTGCGCTTGTCAGAGATGACTGCAGCTGGAGAATTGAGATGTATAGATTCCGCTGTCGTGTCTTTTGTAAAAAAAAAATTAATTAAAAAAATAAATCGACAGCGCATTCATTTTAATAGACAAACAGAGAACTGCAATCAAGGCATTTGTCGATCGGAAAGATAGTTTTGCCGTCCTTCCTACATGATTCGGGAAAAGTGTAACTTATCAGCTGGCTCTGACGGTCGTTAAGAAGATGGGACGTAATGAAAAGCCTGTGGTCGCTGTGGTTTCTCCTTTGGTGGCACTCATGGAGAAGTAAGTAAAGGAAGTAACACTCGTTTTTTAACTTCTAAAATAAATAAAGTAGGCTACGTTCTGTATTTGAAAACTGCGCTATGCAAAGGAGTTGACTTATGCGTTGCTCTGATTGGTTGGTAGGTCTACCGACTATCCAATTGAGTGCAGAGGGGTTTTTTTTGTCCTGGTTCGGTTACGACACGCCTCATAATCAAAGCCCAATGGAGGAGTTTCAGACTCATATTCTCTCTTGAATATGAGTATGACGAAGTCAGGCTATCCTTTTACTATTGTGTCAATTGATTTTGATTAATGTGCGCGAGCGAGAGAGAGCAAAACAGCATTTGTGTTGTTTGAAGATGCGTGTGGCGCTCTCCCTGTCAAGCGCAGCAGTCATTACGTCACTCGCCGATCAAAAAGGGCTTTGGCGGGAGAAAAATTTGAGGAGGGTGGCGTCGGGCCGCGGGCCGGGGTCGTGCAGATAACTCATGTTGATGTGTCGGGTTATATCGGGTCCGGTTGTCATTTTCAGGGCCTGTAGAGATAACGAGTGGTTATTTGCCAGCAGCCATATCACCCTGTACCCAAGACTGGTTGCCCACTGAAGCTAAGCAGGGCTGAGGCTGGTTAGTACCTGGATGGGAGACCTTCTGAGAAAGCCAGGTTGCTGCTGGAAGACGTGTTAGTGAGGCCAGCAGGGGGCGCTCACCCTGTGGTCTGTGTGGGTCCTAATGCCCCAGTAAAGTGATGGGGACACTATGCTGTCAAAAAGAGCACCGTCCTTCGGATGAGACGTTAAAATGAGGTCCTGACTCTCTGTGGTCATAAAAAATCCGGGGTGTAACCCCGGCATCCTGGCCAAATTTGCCCAGTAGCCTCTGTCCATCATGGCCTCCAAATCATCCCCATATACACCAATTGGCTTCATCACTGTCTCCTCTCCACCAGTAAGCTGGTGTGTGGTGGGCGTTCTGGCGCAATATGGCTGCCGTCGCATCATCCAGGTGGAGCTGTACACTGGTGGTGGTTGAGGAGATCCCCCCCTTCTATGTGAAGCGCTTTGAGTGTCCAGAAAACCGCTATATAAATGTAACGAATTATTATTATTATTATTTCAGTCAAAGTTGCTCTTCTATCAGCTTGAATCAGTCGGCCCATTCTCCTCTGACCTCGAGCATCAACAAGGCATGTGGTGGAACGGGAGCTTCGTGCCCTGGATGTGCATCCCACAAATCTCCATCAACTGCAAGATGCTATCCTATCAATATGGGCCAACATTTCTAAAGAATGCTTTCAGCACCTTGTTGAATCAATGCCACAGAGAATTAAGGCAGTTCTGAAGGCAAAAGGGGGTCAAACACAGTATTAGTGTGTGTTCCTAATAATTCTTTAGGTGAGTTTATGTATATATATATATAGATAGATTTGTATCAACAAGAATTTGATACACTGCCGATTTTGCAGGTTTCCCCACTTACAAAGCATGTAGTAGTCTCATTTTGATCATATGTACTCTTCAACTGTGAGTGATGGAATCTAAAACAAAAATCCAGAAAATCACATTGTATGATTAAGTAAATAATTTGAATTTTATTGCATGACATACGTATTTGATCACCTACCAACCAGTAAGAATTCTGGCTCTCACAGACCTGTTAGGCTACGTCCACATTAATCCGGATACATTTGAAAACAGGGTTTTCGTTTAAAAACGCTCTCCGTCCACACTAGCGTTTTCAGGCGTTTTCCGACATTTCAGTGTGGATGAGAAACTTCTAAATTCACTTTACTGCGCATGCGTGAAACTTCACAAAAGCTCACTGAGATGATACAGATGGGAAAATAAATAATAATGTTATCACACAATAACAGGATAATTTTATTTAGCAAAATATCTCTCCATCATGGATGCGTCCAGGTCGCATTCAGTCACCCTATGTTTGGTCTAAAACGCAACTGCTCTCCAGTTTTGCTGCAGGACAGCAAACGTAAGTACATTATCTGTCATCTTTGCAGTACAGAGCTATGAAGAATAGCACATATTAAGTAACATAGAAAGTAACATATTTTAGCAATAGTGTAAAAATGAATAACACATAACAGGCACAATACCGATAAACATGAATATCTATTGGTACTACATGCATCGCATCACTAAACTTACATCATCGTTTTGAAATGCCTCTGGTTTCACTGTCCACAAAACAACGCGAAAACGGCGTTTTCAAATTTATCCACTTTGGAGAGCGTTTCCAAACGATACGTTTTTGTTGACTTAAAACGGCGTCTCAGTGTGGACGGAAGGCCAAAACGGAGAGAAAAATATACATTTTCAAACGAAAACGTATTAGTGTGGACATGGCCTTAGTTTGTCTTTAAGAATCCTCCTGTTCTCCACTCATTATCTGTATTAACTGCACCTGTTTGAACCCGTTACCTGTATAGAAGACACCTGTCCACACACTCAATCGAACAGACTTCAACCTCTCCACAATGGCCAAGACCAGAGAGCTGTGTAAGGACATCAGGGATCAAACTGTCGATGGATGGGGACAGGACAACAGGCAAGCAGCTCGGGGAGAAGGCAAAAACAGTAGTGATGGCCAAATAAAGCGTTTCGAAGCATTATTGCTTTCTGATACTATTGTGTCGAAAATGGTTCATTACTCGAAGCTTCATTCAGATAGAAATGGCAGCACCATCTCCTGGTGAAGTAAATGTAATGCAAAAAAGCTGACAACCATAAAATGCGAGTAGGCGTGTGTTAACGCCCCGTTTATGAAGCGATCGAAGCTGAAACAGTGTTAGAGCTGTGAAACTCATGTAGGTGAATTTTACAGATACGGATGAATTTCATGTGTTCACCTTGATAATAAAACAATAAGGATGATGTGTGTGTGTAATTATTTCTTTAGACAAGGACAGAAGGTCAGACCAGCTTAAAAAAAGTTGGAAATCACAGAAATTCTAATGGTTTCAATTAAAATACCAATAAGGAACCATTTTCTTTTAGCATTTAAACCATGTTTTCCATGAGTATTGAAGCATGACATTAGCTACTGCTTCTTTCCTATGGGAACCACCAGAACTCTGTAACTTTACTGGTGGGGCTGATATTTTTGTATGTTGAAAGGATGTGCTTGTGTAACTGGTTGAACTTCAATAATGTGGCAGAGGGTTTTTAAAGTTTCTGTCTTTCTCCATATCATTCACTAGATATGAAAAATATTTGTATGCAGAAATGTCAAAGAACTAATCTTATTCGGGAAAATAAGTTTAAAGTGTTCCCAAACTTGCGAACGACTTTCTCGATGGCTCATCACAACACTAAAATAAACTCAATCCACTCTCAATAATAACGCCAATCCAAACACCGAGTACTACTAACCCACGGTGCTGACATGGTTTGGTTTCACTTTTATGAGAAATACAGCCGCCAGGTTTCAAACCTGTCAACACTGGATCGGGCTGTCAAAGCAGTCAGGCGGTTCACTACGTTCGCTTCAGACGTCATTTTCACGTGACTAGTGACGTAATGATACAAGCTCTGAACCAGTGGTTCATTACAAGGACCTTTCGAGTTTGAAGCAAGCTTGTCAGACGTCACATCACTAAACAACAGTGCAATCATTACAAAGTGGAAGAAGTTCAAGATGACGCTCAATCTCCCTCAGTCCAGGCCGAGATCTCACCTCGTGGGGCATCAGTGACCATGAGGAAGGTTAGAGGTCAGCCCAAAACTACACGGCAGGACCTGGCCAATGACTTGAGGACAGCTGGGACCACAGTCTCAAAGAAAACCACTAGTAAAACACAAGGTCCCCCTGCTCAAGGAGCAGCTCCTTCCCTCAGTAAGAGCATTGCAGATGGGTCGTGGCTGGGTCTTCCAGCATGACAACGACCCAAAACACACAGCCAGGGCAACTAAAGAGTGGCTTCGTGAGAAGCATCTCAAGGTCCTGGAGTGGCCTATCCCGTCTCCAGACCTGAACCCCATATGACATCATTGGAGGGAGCTGAACGTCCGGATTGCCCAGCGACAGCCCCGAAACCTGAGGGATCTGGAGAAGGAGTGTGTGGAGGAGTGGGCCACGATCCTGCAGTGTGTGCAAACCTGCTCAAGAACTACAGGCATACAGACGTATGATCTCTGTAACTGCAAACAAAGGTTTCTGTACCAAATATTAAGGTATTCTTTTCTTATGCATCAAATAGGTATGTCATGCAATAAAATGCAAATTAATTACTTAAAAATCATACAATGTGATTTTCTGGATTTTTGTTTTAGATTCTTCACTCACAGTTGAAGAGTACCTATGATCAAAATTACAGACTTCTGCTTTGTAATACTTTGTGGAAAACCTGCAAATCGGCAGTGTATCAAATACTTGTTCTCCCCACTATAGATAGATAGATAGATATACTGTATAGATAGATAGATAGATAGAGAAGATAGATAGATATACTGTATAGATAGATAGATAGATAGATAGAGAAGATAGATAGATATACTGTATAGATAGATAGATAGAGAAGATAGATAGATAGATATACTGTATAGATAGATAGATAGTTAGATAGTTTCCCACAGAAAAGCAGTGTCCTTACCAGCCGAAGCAGAAGATGAGGATCGCAGCACCGAACACGATCGCGACCGCATGCCGAAGCTCAGCAGAGACTCGATGCGGACCGAGAGCGAGCCGGAACCAGAACGCCACCGCGAGCCCAAACAGCTGGCAGGCAATGAAGTTCACCTGAAGAAGAGAGAAACAGCTCACAATGCTTCATTTGTCTCTGTCCCATTTTGTTTTCTTGATATGCTTTATATCTCTTTCACTGCTTCAGTTATTCACACCCTTCATTTCCCTTTTCCCACATCAATCTACACTCCACACCCTATAATGACGAAGCAAAAATCAGATTTGTGACAACTTTATTTATTAAAATATTCAATACTTATTGTCTGTCAACTAGACTCTCTCCTGTGAAGGCGGAGACCATGAAACACTGATCCTCCACACCGGCGCCATGATGGAGAATATTCTGAATGTTCTGATCCGATCTGACCTCTGACACCATAATCACACAATGTTGGCTCGTTGGCCAGAAGAGAACTGACACTGAGTCTGGTTTCTCACGAGGGTTTCTCCATTCTGTCCCTGATGGAGTTTAGGGTTATTTATTACTGCGCCGAGTCGAAATGCTCCCAATCACTTGCTGTGGTATTCCGCCATACAATATAGTTATCCACTTTACACGCTTAGAAAAGCGCATCGTTTTATTTTGTGTCACCGTCCTAGGTCGAGTTACACTCGAGTAACTGTATTTAAATAGGGGAAACATAAAGGGAGTTTGGTCATATCATATCACTTTGGTTTTCATTTCTTGTCCTCAAACAGAGCACTAATCTGTTTATTTTAAAGTTACAAATTCTACATTGATTAAAAAAGAAAATCAAATGTGTTTTTTTAATGGTAGTATTATTTTATACAGAAATAAATGTATAATTCAGATGAGAATGAAGTTAATGTTAATTAAAATTAAGAAAACAAATATATTGATCTGAAATATAGCAAATTAATTTTAAATTAATTCACGTACAATTACCAAACATATCTCAAGGTATTTTTGTTAGTTAACAAAGACATTAATTATTATTTTTTTTTAAAAACTAATTAAAAAAGTTATATTTTATTCATTTAATGAATAAACTATTTTTATTATATTTTATTTATTTAATAAACTAATTATATTGTCAATGCAAAATTAACTGGTTCAATGCCTTAACTTTATTAATGAAACTTATTTAAAAAATATAAGGCTTAAGACATTTATATTCCTTTAATCTAAAATATGTAATTATATTGTCAATGCAAAATTAACTGGTTCAATGTCTTAACTTTATTAATGAAACTAAAGAATACAAGGCTTAAGACATCCTTTAATCGTGTAATTTTCACAAACACATTCATTCAGCGAATAACTCCTGGAAGAACTGGAGTGGAGAGAAAAGGAAACCTGTGAGACCAGTTCTTTTACACCCGTTTCTTTGAAAGTTATCTGAGATACTTACTGGTCTGGCAAAGGCCACTTTTAAAGATCGTGTACTTTATAACCCAAGATTTAAAAGTGTCGTCATCAGTAGCTCGATGTGTTGATCTGACAGCTGTACCTGATCCAGAGGAACGCCGACCCGCTCGCTGACTGGACTCAACCAGGAGCACCCAGTGGTTTTAAACGCGATGTCCGTGTTCCCCTCCTCATTCTGCATGGTGTAGACCAGTGTATCCCAGTATCCCAGTATCCCAGTATGACAGTATCACCTCATAGACCTCGACCTCGCGTCGCCAAACATCCCGGGTGGGAGAGTCGTGTTTCAGATCTCCAGCATGATGAACACACGAGCTAAACACTGTGTAAAGTTGCGTGTGTTGAAGTGACAGAAGGCGTGGCTGGAGCTGTCGTCAGCTGGGTGTGTGTGTGTGTGTGTGTGTGTGTGTGTGTGTGTTACTCAACAGCTCGCTTGAGATGCACTAAAGCAGTCTATGGTCGAGACTCGAGAGTGAGTCACTCCTCAGCAACGAGAGATCACGTGTTTCACACTCACGCGCTTTGAATACTATCTAATTCATTGCTTTTATTTAAATATTTACCGGATATTTCATTTCTAGTGTTTTGTTTTGTTTTTTAAATAGGCTAATTATAATAATTACAATATGCAATGTCAATCCTGTGTGGACGATCAGCGATCCAAATGAAATGAATCTGATGTGGTTTTTACAGCATAGTCTATCTTGAATCATCCCTGAATCTAATGAAACAGTTTTTCAACACACACACACACACACACACACACACACACACACACACACACACACACACACACACAAGGCACTTGAAGAAATCCCTCTTGCTCTACTGTACGGCATGTGATCATATGTTTGGTGTTTGCTGAACTTCTGCATCTAACTTTAGGTCAGCGGTCTGTGCCTTCACGGAAGCTGCTAAACTCAGGGTTACTGTAGTTTCCAGTGTACCAAACCAAACTGCTCTTTGCTTGTCTGATATCATCATCAGGATACCCAATTTTTTGTGATAATACACAATATTTAAAAATAAACAATACATTAGTTACATGTGCGATCATCTAGAGATATTGTGCGGTTGTATTTTTCTAGCGCATCCTTTTTTGGTTCTTCTCCACTTCAGGAGCATTCAAGCAGAAGCTGTGCCTAATCCACCATAATCACGTCCAGGTCCTTATTCCGAGTTGCTTTTCGAAGCTATTGCACACCTCATGTCTGATCGCTTCTCAAGGCCATCACAGGAGCAGAAGATCTGCTTTATAATCTCACAAAAGGCTCTTCATTTCACTCCATGTCTGTGAAGTGGAGCAGGACAACCTCCCACCAGTGCTTGTTTTACATTCTCATCCACACACGACTTTTGGGCGCGGGGTTTTACTGTGTGATAAATACAATCAGCACGGCAAAACGGTTCATGCTCGTCATCTCCAAATCATGACCAGAGACGGATAAAAATTAAAAAGACGGATAAAAAAGTCTGTTGTTTAAAACAAATACAGAACCAATAGGGGAGAATAGTTATGCTTAGGCCTATGCCTGAAAAAAATTCAGATTCCGATTTGAATCTTGTGACATATAAACGCGCACATCAACCCGATCACTTTATTTATCATTCATGTAAACACCTTGATCGGATTAATCAATCGTATTGATTTCAGTCCGATTATGTCCATGTAAACGTAGCTAATGTTTATTAGGCATCAATGGAGACTGTATAAGATATTATTGTCACTATATCCGCTTGGAACCTATAATACTAATTCATCGATTGCTCAGTTCTTGATCCTAGCCTTCCTCTTCTTAAGCCACATTTCTGAATTTACAGAATCTTCAGAATCAGAATCTTCCAATTGGCATGTTTACATGACACATTTTTTTATTATGATCAGCCTTTTATCCAAAAATGTGTCCGATCACAGCTGTACTATAAGTACTTTGGGTTCCTGATGAAGCACTATATTAATACTGTTATTATTATACTGTCTTGTTATATTTTTCTTCTCTAGATGCTACATTGAAGAAGTGGCCAGCAGCCAGCTGTGGGGAGATAGGCACATCTATCAATTCGAAGCTGAGAAGATCAACAAGATTTTTTTTCTATCCAGTTTTTGTCTTATTTTTGTTCTTGTACTATTTGATTGTTCTTAAGTAAATAAATAATCTAAATGTATACATTTTGGAGTATTATTTATGTTGCCTAGTAGCTATGGATTTTAATAATTATACTAATATAGGTAAACATGTTGGTGCATATTGGTGAACATACTGTATATGTTCATATATACACGCATACATGTACTTATATAGGTACATATATGCACGTATATATACACATGTATGTATGCACCTATATGTGTACTATATACAGTATGTGTGCATATATGTACATATAATATAGGAAAACGGACAATTTTATATATGTCACGTATATTAAAAACCTATATCAAAACCTATATTTAAACTAATATGTTTATATAGGTTCTTTCCATGTGGGGCACGGTTGACCTTGCAAAAACGATATAAATACTGTTCGTTTTCTCACACAAAACGCTTGTTTCGTGTCTTAGGCCATCAATGTGTACTTACATGTACGAGTCATTCAATCATGTTTAATTTTGACTTCTCTGTGCTGCTCTTTGGTGGACCCCCTTAGCCTCCAGTGTATGACTGATAGACAACAACAGTTTGACTGAAAAATGTCAAAATTGAAAATACTGTGGAAACAAAGACACCTACATCTTAGATGCCCTTGAGGTAAGCTAAAACATACCAAAAATTATTTCAAAGTGAACTATCCCTTTAACTGATTGGAAAGTTTGGTGTGTCTGAGACTGCCTTGTGTTTGAATGGTTTAGGTCATATTTTAGGGATTGCAGTTAATTTGTTTTTGTGTGGTTTTAGATCTGAGGTGTCCCACAGGGCTCAGTTCTTGGTCCTTTGCTCTTTAGCATTTATATCTACCCTCTTCGTCTGCTATTAATATCTCTTGACCTCAGCTATCATTTCTATGCTGAGGACATGCAGATTTACATTCAATCCAAGCCGGGTCAATTTGTGGATGTGTCTCATCTTTACAACGGTATCTCTGGGATTAAGCTATTAACAATTTTCTGCATCTAAATCTCTAAAATTGAAGTCATGCTCCCTGGCTCTCCCCATCTGTAATACTGTTCCTATAGTCAGTTGATGGTGTTGCCTTGGAGATACAAAGTACAATAAAAACGTTGGAGTCATCTCTGATGCTACAGTACACTGTCCTTTGAGCCTTTTGTGCTGAATACGGTTGAGACCTCATTTTTTCATTGTATTCGGCCTATGTTGTCCTTTTCTGTTGCTGAAAGATTAATTAATTATTTAGTTTTTTCAAAAATTGATTATTGTAATGGTCTCCTTGTTGGAGTATCCAAATCTACAAACCCTATGCATTATGTTTTATCTGTGAATTTGTACGTTTTGTCTGGGAAAGTTTTGTTTAGTGAATGGACCTGTCGGCTTGACAATAAACTCCTGCATTTGGGTGGACTTACATCTCAGCATGCTCAGATAAACTTAATAATAGTTGAACAACAAAGTAATGAATGTAAAATAATTGTGTTGGGGATGTAGCCTACATTTAAAGTCCTTTTATAAAGAAAATTGCTCATTTATTTAAAGGCCTAAAAAGTGTGCTTAATAACTGTGAAATAACTAAGATAATGTTTATGTAAAGTCGTAAAGTTCCCTAGTATATATGGCCTCGAGGCTTTAAGAGTGTTGAGTTATTTACCTTCTATGGCAGTGTGTGATGGCTTTCCTCTGACGGCCACGCTTGGCTGGCTCCATTATCCTGTTTTCGTCCCGCTGGGTTTCCAGGCTCTTTCGGCTGAGGCTCGCGCTGATGACATCATCTGAGCTGTCAGTCTCGCCGGCTCGTCCCTCATGGCATCAAAGGGACACGCGCCGGTTCACACCGATATCAAAACCTGTCCGTTAACCCTCTCTGCTGCTTTGCAGGAACACATTATAGTATCCAACATTATTTGAATTGTTCTCCATTAATTTTACTTTAATGGAATGCCGTGAGGAGTTCCTCAGGGAGCAATTTTAGGACCACTACTTTTTACCTCTCGGTCGTATCATCAGGAGACATCTTTTTTGTATCTCTTTTCACAGTTATGCTGATGATACACAGTTATATCTAGCCGTGTCTCCTGATGACACTGGGCAAACTGATTCGCTCGCAAATTGCATCCAAGACACAAAATTTCTTACAACTGAACCAAGACAAAACACAAGTTTTGATTATTGGACCAAAAGTGCAGAGAGAGAAATTGACCCCTAAACTAAATATCCTGGGATTAAACCCAAACTGAGTGGCAAAAAATGTAGCCATACAGAAATATGAAAATAAAAGAAATACAGAAAAAATGAATGCATGCATTTATAACTAGCAGGCTTGACTATTGCAATGCCCTCCTTTCTGGTCCACCAAAGACTCAATTATTGCACTACAATTAATACAAAACTCTGCATGCAGTTCGAGTATTGAGAGAGACCAAGAAGAGCACGTTACACCTGTCCTAAAGTCATCACACTGGTTACCTGTTAGTTTTTGTGTTGATTTTAAAACCTTTTATTAGTTTATAAGGGACTGCATGGATTTGCTCCAGGCAATCTTTCAAAGATGCGTACAGCATCTGAACCTGTAGGACTCTCAGATCCTCCGATTCTTTTGATTACTAAAGATTCGGCCTCTGCAATAACACCACAGGAAGAAGTGAGCCATTTACAAAAAAAAAGTACGATTATGTTTGAAAACTTAAAACCTGTCTAATCGTGCCATTGACAACACATTTTCACGAGCATGCGTCCATGTGTATTGTTTAACATCACGATTTAAGTTTCTCCATACATCACCAAGCTCATTCCCTTCTATCATTAGTATCAGTTTTCGGCGTGAAGCCATTATGTGGTTGGACTGCATTTATATAGCGCTTTCATAGACCTAATGGCCACCAAAGCGCTTTACATATTGCCTCACATTCACCCATTCACACACTCATTCATACACCGACGGCGTTGTCAGCCATGCAAGGCGCCATCCAGCTCGACGGGAGCAGCTGGGGTTAGGTGTCTTGCTCATGGACACCTCGTCAGGTGGAACCGAGGACTGAACCACCAACCTTTCGGTTCATAGACAACCCACATGAACCACTGAGCCACTGCCACCCCACATCGTTCTACATGATTCCTATCTATATTTCTTTCGACACAATTAAAATCTCCTCCCACAACCAATAAAACTTCGGTAACACTTTATTTGAAGGGGTGTGCATAAGACTGATATGACACTGTCATGAACACGAAGGAGTCTTTATGAATGTTTATGACTGTTGTCATTAAGTGTCATTCGGTTAATTATGACACTTTTAATGCAAAGTTGACATTGTTTAAAATGTCTTTGTTACAACAGGGCCCGGTTCCCCAAAAAGTTACAAAGTTACAAAAACAGTGTGGATCAAAATCATCCACTTTAAATGCAAAATTTACATCAAGATCAGTTCTTTTTCCGTTCAGAATCATAAACGTGAAACGCCTGAATTACATGTTTCACCAGCCCTGATTTACATCCTATAGCGATCTTTTTTATGGGAGCAATCAGTTTGTCAAAACGTGACAATTCCTTCATCAACATCTCGTCTTTAATAAAGGGGGGTGCATTTGAAATGGTGACTTTTTTAGCGGGAGTATTCTTGTTCTTTTATTTGATAGGGACAATGCTCATTAATCAACAACAAATTACATGCTGTAAACAAGCCAGAGTTAGCTACGCGTGCTAGTTTCCATCTGTTGTCCCTAGCCAGGTCTTAGCAGGCTGCCTAAAATACAAAAGTCAATAAAAATACACTGACTATGATAAATACAACAGGAAATTTCATAAACAATATAAGCATAAAAAGAGAGAAGAGAAAAAAGAAATAATAATAAAAAAGCATACATAGGCTATATTTAAATATACACATACACTGTTAAAAAAAAAATCTCTGTTAAAAAACGGAAAAGTGCTGGTAATTGATAAAATTTTTGTACGGGCACTTCCATAAACCTTAGAACGGATATTTCCGTAGATTTACATGAGTTTTTCTGTACCATTGACGGACATTTCCGTCAAACCTAAAATGGAAAATTCTGTATTTTCTGTACTATTCACGGATAATCCTTATACAGAAATTTCTATTTTTTATAGCATATATTTTGGTAGCAAATAATTCAAGAACAATATATACATATTGAACATGTTTTATTTTTGTAAAAATTTCATGTAAACATTCTTAAAACGCATTCAATGGGTAAAGATTGATATATACATACAGACACACACACACACAATTTAACAATGAGCAAAGCACCATAAAAAAAGTGCTTGTATTGTGGAAAAAGTTAAGACATTATTTGATTTGATTTACTTTATTAATCCCAGGGGGGGAATTTATATGTCACAGAAGCACATAAATACAATAAAAATAAAATAAAAACATAACAACAACATACACAACAACAGGTCTTGTATTCAAATATCAATTTTTCAAAGCATTATGACCATGATTATATATATGACCATCATCTGCATCCTCTTATATAGCACTGATTGTAAAATCTAATTGCAGTTGGAAAAAAACATTTTCTAAAACGCTCTTTGTAACAGCGTGGATGAATTAAACAAACATGGGAGAAATGAAAAAAAAAAGAAAAAAGAAAACATGAGCAGGTACTTGCACAATATTGGTGTTGTACCAAATAGCTCACAAAATTATTTTTAAAAAATGAGAAAAAAAACCTTCATAAAATGTGAAAGTCAAGATTCAAAACATTTTCAAATGCAATACTAATAAAACACGATACAATACAGAAACAAACAAACTGGAATGAAGATAAGGCTTCTGCTTTTATCCTTAAACATTGCTTTAGACTTCTAGTCAATAGAGTGAAATGTTTGGACACGTGCAGAATGGATGCAAATTGAATACCACACAAGTCCTCTGGAGGAAACGTCCAACCCAGTGGAGAATCCAGCAAACTGCACCCAAAAAAAGGATGGATTAAGCAAATCGAAGAAGATCTGAAGATCCAGTGGCTTGACCCACAGCAAGACACGATTAGTTCGAAAAGCATGGAGACAAGTGATCGAATGAGTTCGAAATCCTGCGGCACCCACAGCAGCATACTGGATGCGAGGTCGTCCTCCCCAAGATGCCAGCTATAGGGATTAAAGAAGAGTGAAATGTTAGTGTTGATGCCATTTTTCTGTAAGAGAACACAATATTACATAAAGCGTAAGCTCACCCCACAATTTTAATTGTAATTTCTCACATGCACGTTGTTCCACACCTCACAAGAGTTACATTCATCTTCAGAACAAAAATGAAGATCTTTTTGAGGAACTCTGAGAGATTTCTGTCCTTCCATTGACAGATTAGGCAACTACCACTTTCAAGTTTCAGAAAGCTATAGACACAAATGTAATCCATGTGACTACAGTGGTTTAACCCCAAATTTATAAAGTGGCACAAATGCTAACTTCTAGGGCATCCAAGATGTAGGTGCCTTTGTTTCCACAGTATTTTCAATTTTGATATATTTAGGTCAAACCGTTCTTGTCTGTGAGTCATATAATGCAGGTCTAGGGGGTCCACCTCAAAGAGCATGCACAGAGAAGTCCAGATTAAACATGATTCAATGACTCTTAAATGCAAGTACACTTTGATGGCCTAAGACACGAAACGAGCGGTTTGTGTGAGAAAACCAACAGTATTTATATTGTTTTTACCTCTTGTAATCACAGCCACGTCCAAGTGATCTGAAGGCACGGGCGCTTCGGTCTGCGCAAGTGCGCCGGAAGTGATCTCTCAGATATTAACAATAATTGCCCGCCGGTAATTCTCCCCAATTTAAGATGGTCTCTTTCTCTCCCGTCACTTTCATGACAGTGAAATACATATATCAGTTTTTTTCACCACTAGAGAAGTGTGCGGAGGAAAATGATAAATAGACTATAGTCTATAGTCTATCATATCAAAGAGACTTGAAGATGTTGGTTTCTAAAAAAGAGTTTCTAAAACTTTGGTATGAATGTGAAATCAAGTCTTTCAATTGGTAAAAAATAGAAACTGAATTATTGTACAGTGAAGGATGACTTCAACAAAGCCTGAGTCCTGGGGCTCATGTATAAAATCTTACGCAGATTTCATCCTAAAAATGTGCACATGATCAAAAGAGTCAGAAGTTGTGATGTGTGTATTAAGACCATGAAGAACTTCAAAACAGAGTCGAGTAACTTACATATTTACACAAGTAATTACACAAGTAAATACAAAAGAGCGAAGCAACAACGAGACCCGGTAAACTAAAGGTTAACACACATGTACTTGTAAACAACTGCGAACAATGTTGATTACTCTCTCTCACACACACACACACACACACACTCCAGAACTGAATGACAAAATCAAAGCTGTAACTATGACAACAAACTAGGCAAGGAGAAATGGTGCAAACAAAGCCCAAACTGAGTCAGTCTGGGAGATCTCGGCCGGCGGTGTCATCTGTCGCCAGCAGAGGGCAGCAGTCCCTCACTCTTACCTGGACTCTGTTACTCCTACACTACATTTCCCAGAACTCTCTGCTCATTATGAGTTAACTGGTTATAGCTGTGCGATGTATAATAATGTCATTACCTCTGAATATTTATAAGCCTTTTGGCTTTACATTTTTATGAATTCTTGTTTCGTGTGACTGACTATTTTCTGAGCAGTCTCGTTGTTCCTGGTGTGTATCTCTGTTGTCTCGCTCCCGTCTCGTCCGTTTCGACTGACAACTTGTGCTTTGACCCCCTGCCTGGTTTTGGATAATGATTTTGGATGGGTTTTTTTCTTATTAAACTGAATGTGGATGGTCACACTCACCGCTCAGTGCTGTCCTTTCGCAACAGAAGAGTTCGTCCAGTATGGGTCCATCAGTGGAGCTGGTCCATGGTACCCGCGCCTGAACTGCCAGATTTTGCTCTCATTGACTTTGCTCACGAACTTCACCTTCCACTCGAACACTCCTCGAGGGCCGTTCAGTGAGTATCTGGATCATGCATTGGTGTTTATTGGGTCTCCATAGGTGCCCTCTTTAATGTAGGCAAACCCAGTGCTCACCAGTGCAGTCACGACAGAACCGCCAGAACATTCACGACAGAACCACCAAAACCGCCAGAACATTCACCACAGAACTACCAAAACCACCAGAGAAGTCACGACAGAACCACCAGAGAAGTCACGACAGAACCGCCAGCGCAGTCACGACAGAACCGCCAGAGAAGTCACGACAGAACCACCAAAACCGCCAGAACATTCACCACAGAACTACCAAAACCACCAGAGAAGTCACGACAGAACCGCCAGCACAGTCACGACAGAACCACCAAAACCACCAGAACATTCACCACAGAACTACCAAAACCACCGCCAGCGTAGTCACGTCAGAACCATCAGAATCGCCAGCGTCGTCAGAACCATCAGAACCGCCAGCGCAGTCTCAACAGAACCACCAGCGTAGTCACGTCAGAACCGCCAGAAGCCCGATAATCCTGATCCATCTTTGCAACCCCTCCAGCGGCAAATATTTACGGGATGTTTTTATAGAGGCTATGTGTTGCTCGGTTTGAGACGGGAAGGTTAAGCATGGGAATTATATTGGAGTTTCATAATAGAGTTTTGAAATGTGTTTCTAGCCGTTAGGTGCATGACGGGTAGTCTTAGTGTGAGAGTGTGGTCGTGAATCAATCTTCTGATTTTTGGTAGGCTTGCGATGGGTGGGGCTAGTGCGGGTGGGGTTAGCATGGGGGTTCTGGTATGAGGACTTTGGGGTGTGGTTTTTGTGGTGTCTAAACACTATTCGTTAGTCATTAGTCGATTTTTGAGGTGGCACCGAACAGGGTGGATACAAGTAATTTTGGGGACAAAGGATGGAGCAGAGAGTGAGAGGCTGGTTGGAAAAACCTACTCAAGCCAGCCCAGGGAATGGACTCAAGTAGGAAAGTTAATTCGAGTTGAGCCACCTGGAAACCCAGCGATGAAGACAAGTAGCTGGGACATAAACCTGGCTTCTCCAGGATAGGCAGGGCAGGGCCTCTGGAAGGGTCCCAGGGGGTCCTTGCCCAAATCAGCTGGGTTAAGGTTAAAAATGATAAATGGACTGCATTTCTATAGCGCTTTCACAGACCCAATGGACAGCAAAGCGCTTTACCCATTCACTCACTCATTCTAGCTGCTGGTTAGCTGTGCACCTGCTCATGTGTCAGTCACACCTGGTGTTTAGAAACGCATTCCAGTGCAGGTGTTCCACACAAACATCAGTCTACCAAAATGGCAAGACATCATCTTTTTTTTCTTACTATATAACATTATATCGGATGAAAACTGTCCTAGCAGTAGTTGCACTATACAGTAACTCAAGATCCACACCGTTCTACTTTATTTTGATTTGTAGAATGTGATGCAAAAATGTAGAGATTCACACTTCAATTAAACATAAATCCAGAATAAAATCAACAGTATTTAAAGCATGAGCTCAATATTTAATTGGTCTTGTAATAGATCATCATACCAGCTCATTAAAAAAAAAATAAGTGTTTCATATTTTTTAGTGCTTGAGCCAAACCTTTGGGTCTTTCTAAGCTTTGTTACCAAACATTTTTCCACAAACTAATGAAAATAGCAGTTTGAGGTTTATTCTAAAATGTATTTATTTATTTAGCTAGCTTTTCTTCTTTAGTTTCTTAGTTTTCTGGTTTCTGCACTTTGTATTTGTTTGCTGTTATATTAATGAAACCTTTTCCTGCATTTGGATCCTCTCGCCTTCCATCAACATATATGTTACAAAAATATAAAACATATGTGCGATCTGGGAAAACTCATCACATGGTGAAATTTGACACATTACAGGTTTTGCGATCATATTAAAGCTGGGTTCAAGCCATTTCTAAATCGGTTTTTATTTCTTTTATAGTTTGTCTGTAACTTTGTAACAAAAGTTATGGTCATCTGAAGTCGGCTGATCGCTGTGATTTTCAGAAACTGAATTTTGAGAAAAACAGGTTTAATTAACGGTCACATACTGCTAGCAGGATGACTAGCACTCCTTTTGTTATTGCCTTTTTTAATATCACATATTTTAGTTATCATCATAGACATCATAGATTAGGTATCATTCGAAAGCTTACAAAAAAAAAACGTTTTGAAATTGGACGATTGAGAGGCGATCTTTTAAACGAGCAGCTTCAGACTCTGTTGTTCAGACTCCACATCACGCCACTATAACGCTGGATACAAATAAAGAAACAAAAACTTGCTTGCCGCTGTAGTTTACACAGGACCAGCGGGAACTTTATTTTGTTATGTGGTTTATTTTGATAGGTGAAACTGTCTCTGTAGTGTTAGGAGAAGGAGAGCTAAATGGCCATTTTGGGGAGAAAGACACGTCTTTTCAGCTTGCCACTATAAATCGCTATTTTTCTGCACTAAACTAGTGAATTTTTTTCCAAGATATATTCAGAGATGATAAACAAGATGATATAGATTAATAATTTATTGAAAACCCAAATTTGACAATGAACTGTCATTCAATCTATTTTTAGACTTTACTGAAAATGTACAAGCACGACATCCGACTGGTTTTCCCAGATCGCATCACATATGTTAGTCATTTTTGTGAACTAATTTGGATATTATTATCCTTTAAGGCAAATAACTAATATATTTCAATATAATTTGCCCAGTTTTATCACAGGACATTCACAACTCAACTGTTTTGTATTACAAGTTTTCTGAAAGTTTAAATATACAAATGAGTCATCTGATTAAATATGATACTAACTTTGGATGAAGTCAGTTCACATTTCTTTTTTAATTTTGTTGACATATTAAAGCTTTTTACAGAGAGTTTTCAGAAACAAAAAATAACTGTCCTCATGTTTTTAGGAATGAAATGTATAAATCATGTAAATGATATATGAACAAATCTTCAGAATATAGATATGAATAAACCTGTTTAGCAGGTAGTGTCTGACTTGAAGTTCACAATTAGATATTTTTTTCAAATGAAAACACATTCTAGATTATCAACGGCATTTTACGAGATCCTGTTTGGATCGCGGCATGGAGGAATAACCAAACCTGTATTTGTGCCGATGACTTTGAGGCGGAAGGAAACCCCGACGAGAGCAGGCTCTCCGTTAGCCGTGTGTTTCTCTCTCTTCATGTGTCTGCGCTGGATGAGGAGAGTGGCTGTCACCGGCTCTGATTAATGACCCGTCGGAGGCACGTCCAGCTATATTAGGGCCCCATGTGTCGAGCAGAGTCTGCAGGGGCAAGGCCCTTTGTTCTGAGAGGAAATGTTCTCAGCACCCTACCGCCGCTTGCCACTGAAAAGATAAAGATTTACTGTCATCAAAGGCCAGATTAAAGCCAACAACGCCGACATTGATTTTTACCAAAAATGCACATTTTGGGAAACCCATTTTAGACCCCAGTCGAGATATGATCAGCTTATTTGGAAAGGGATAATATGGAATCTTCTCCCAGAATGAACTTTGAAAGAAGTAAATTGTAAATATTGATTTCTGAAATGAACTGTCAATCTTGGTTGTGCCAGATTATTCCTATCATCCAGCTCAACCCCTGGTGACAATGAATTCAGAAGCGCTGACAAAGTGGAGTGCATGGGATTTCTGTTAGGAGCAGTCAGCCTGCCTCAACTAGAGCCGGTAATGGCTGTTCAATTTGATCAGATAACGGAGATCTCATCAGAGGCGAAAAATGAAATGAACTGTGTCTCGGAATCAGGATCCCTGCTCTTATCCCAGCAAAAATCATCCAAGTGAGGCGGAGTGCTTTCCATTATTTCAGGTCACTTCATTACGGGAAGGCACATAGGACCCAACAGCAGCAAACAAAGCGGGTGTTTTCTGGCTCACACAGAGGTCGAGTGTGAGGGCCGGTGTGATAGGCGGCCCGTGTGTCCAGGGTTATCCTATTACCACTTAAAAGATACGGTGAAAGGCAGCAAATCACAACCACTTGTTTATCTTTTCTCACTCAAGCCCACGTTTTCAGTGTAGCATATGACCTTTCTCCCCGTGAAACGCAAAAATTAATCTTTTCCTCGTTTCCCAATTGTTTTGACATGATTTCCTTTCACTTTCTTAGTCCCAAATTTCTTTGTTATGCTTTAAAAATGCAAGAACGTATGGATTCCAAAGGGATTATTTGTATCGTGTTGAAATTTTAAACTTTTCATTTTAAATCAGGAGACTTTAAAAAAAATAGAATAAAAATGTCTAATTGTGAACTTCAAGTCAGACACTACCTGCAAAACAGTTTCATTCATATCTATATTCTGAAGATTTGTTCATATATCATTAACATGATTTATACATTTCATTCCTAAAAACATGAGGACAGTTATTTGCACATTTTTGGGATTTCAATGCAGAGTTTTTGTCCTAACCAGTTATAATAGCGACAATTCTATTTTAGAAACGGTCTCTATTTTTGTGACAACATACAAACTATGACAATGATAATCTCTGGTACTGATTATGTCCTTTATTTAATGTTAAAGGGGTCTAAAGTGAATTTGAATATCATTTATAACATCCGTATCAAAAGAGACAATAGAGAGACTTTTTCAGTCACTCCATTGGGTTTTTATCCATTGGGTTGCAGGTGCAATGCAGAGAGACTCCGCCCACACGCTCTTCTGATTGGCTGTGATCTTTGATTGATTTGGTTGCGAGTGCAGTGTGCCTGCAGAGAGACTCCGCCCACACACTCTTCTGATTGGCTGTGATCTTCGATTGATTTTGTTGTTAGTACAGTGCGCCTGCAGAGAGACTCCGCCCACATGCTCTTCTGATTGGCTGTGATCTTCGATTGATTTTGTTGTTAGTACAGTGCGCCTGCAGAAAGACTCCGCCCACATGCTCTTCTGATTGGCTGTGATCTTTGATTGATTTGGTTGCGAGTGCAGTGTGCCTGCAGAGAGACTCCGCCCACACACTCTTCTGATTGGCTGTGATCTTCGATTGATTTTGTTGTTAGTACAGTGCGCCTGCAGAGAGACTCCGCCCACGTGCTCTTCTGATTGGCTGTGATCTTTGATTGATTTTGTCGCGTCTCATAGTCATGGTGTGGACAGAAACTGCTTGTCGCTGGAATCTCACCGTATCATGTCTGGTTAAGGCACTGGTGAGTAGGGATGGGTACCGAAACCCGGTATTAAACGGGCCCCGGTGCTGAATTTTGAAAGACCGCTGTATCGATAAGCTCGGACATTATCGGTTCTGCTGTCGGTACTGGAGAAATTAAGTAAATACACGTAGGTTACAATTTATTCCTATAAAGACGTTATCTTGAACATGTTTATCTCGCCAGCCATTTCTATAAATAAACTATATTTTAATTAAACCATTTGTCTGTGATGCAAATTTGCTATTCGCAGTTCAGAAGAGAGAGAGAAGAGAGAGAGCGATCTCTCACGCGGAGCCACAGCACGCCCAACACGACAGCCCTGCTTAATGAGTGACAATGAGGACAGAACTAAACATTCAAACGAGGTTACACTTTAGATCTGGGATATTTTCTAATTTTATTCCAGATTTCGGCTTCCAAAGATTATAAGAAGATATTTGAGATACACCCGTTAAAAACGAGACGCATGATCTGTCCAGCGCAACTTCCTTCACTTCACAGCGCTGTCAGTTCTTCCTAAACCCAAACGTGCCGTCAGAATCAGCACGATCGGCATTTGTTGCAAAATGCTGTCTCTACTGTTGCTAGATCATAAAATGCCTATTAAAAACACAAAAACCTGCGCAAGAGACGCTGTTCACAAGGCGGTGCGCGCTCCGAAACGGACTGCAACGAGACAAGAAGAGTATAGCCTACTTTGGGCTTTGTGTGTCCTAAACTATCAAATATACATAAAAATGTCAAAATGACCAGCTCTGAGATTCACTTAAACACAATTATGTCTTAAATGGACGTAAATAATAGGGAGAAAATGATGGTGCTTTAGATACCGATTAGATTTGCTCTCGGTCTTAAAGGGGCAGCAGTCTAATAAACCTGCTGACGATTCAGCCATTAATGCAAATCAAACAACAAAAGCCTCTTGAATGAGTAACTTTAGTTTAATAAGCATTAATCTATCTATGATAAACTATACAGTGCTATTTTACATTTGATTACTAAATTTGGATTTATTTTCAGACAGAAAATATTACCTAAAAAGTAGCTAATGTTAGTAGACCTTCCTGAAATTAAAGCACTGTGTATATAAATTGTATCTTTGATTAATTGTATTTTTGTGTTAGTACTTGTGTCCTATCTGTTGTATATAAAACAATAAAAGCCAGCACATTGCTGCATAACAAATAGATTTTTTTCTTCGTTTTGTTAAAGCATTACTTTTTTACATTTCAAAATATAAAGTTAATTATGTTCTTTATTCTTAAAAAAAAAAACCACCAAAAAGAACCGATAAGAATACCATTAAAGTACCGGATCGATAAGCAGTATCGGTAAGAGTAGTGATACCGATAAAACCTTAACGATACCCATCCCACTGGTGAGGCCATGTGTCCCCCAAAGCCGTTGTAGGCGGGAGCCCTTCTGAAGACGGATAGCTGCAGACCCTTGAGTGCTTATGCAGCATAAAAGTTTTTTTAGCATAAAAATTGGAGTCACAATGTAAAGTTACTTGCTCTGGCTCTTGTTTTGGATTCAGAAATGGCTGAATCACATACAGAGAAGATGGTTGGTTGGTGTGTTGCCCCGTCCTTTCTTCACTGTGATTGGACGGATGGGTCAGAAGTGACAGTGAAGAAAGCTGCGTTTTACCCAAAGTTACCCAACCAGAAAAAAAGCCAAACGTGCAAAGTTCAGCTTGAAAAATGTTTTTAAAATATTTAAATATGTCCGATGTCACAGTGATGGTACGATAGTGATGGAAGATCATTTTTTGACTATTATATTTGTGTATTAGAAGGGATCTCTGTTTTGCTTTCCTTAGCCATTGACAATAATGCGTCGCCTAATTCTTTATTATTATTATTATTATAGGGACAGTTGCCCTGGGTCAATATATGGATGACATCTTTTGGAAATCAGCCCAGATGTTATACTTCTTTATTTGATACTTTGGTCTCAGAAGAATTTGATGAGGCATGTTTAAGTTCATAAATGAAATATCCAACTTTTGATTGCACACTTTGGTATCTTAATCTGAATCTGGAATTTGTTTCCTGTCCTGTAATTGTACTCATCCTATTAATTCAATAGGATTTTTGGTATCTTCAACAGAGCTGTCCAATACATGTAGAAAGTAGAAACAGAGTTACTTTTATCATTATTGTGCATGCAGCTTTTACAACCTAACACATTTGTCCACTTTGAGACTATTTAAAGCAAACTATAAGACAAAAGGAGAAAAAATGGGGATGGAAGAAAAAAGTAATGGTGATTCAGCAAAAAATGTAATGGTCATGAAGTACTGGTGTATGGGCTGCTATTGCTGTTCCTTCAGGTTCAATCCCTCAGTAACGGGACACGAGCTGGATGGGTAACAGGTTTGATGGCTTGTCCATGGATTTAAGTTGTATATTTAATTGGTTTCCGGACGGCCCGTCTTCATGGTTGCTCTGCGCTGTCTTGTCTGCGTAAGTGAATTGCGATTGTAGCTCCTTATAGCTTTGTTTTTAAACTCTATTCTCATATTTCCTGCCTTTTATATTGCTTAATATAATTTAATCATCACAATATATCTGATATTATCTAAAATTGTCAGTCACATTGATCTGACATCGCTAGCTTCAATCTAAATTTATATCGCTAGCACAGCATGCTAGATATTCGCTAGCCTGTTAGCCTGCTATCCGTGCCTACCTTGTTTTTTTCTCGCGCGCGCTTGCTCCTTTCACAAGTCCATCAAATGACTGTGGTGAGTAGGATCAGGCAACAACCACGGCGAGTAATGTCTTCTCCTGTTATCGTCACTTGCACTGTGTGTCACATGCATAGTATAGCCTTCTCTGTCAGACTTCATATGTGATAAATGCAGGGAGATAGACAGGCTGACAGATTCAGAAATATAGACGCGCATCTAAACTTGAATCGAGGATAGTAAGAGTGCAAGGCCTTTAGATACGGCTTTGGATGAGCCTAGTTTAGTAACTCTGTACATCGTTGGGTTCCGGCTGTAGAGCCCGCGCGGCGGGACAACTGGAGACCGTGAGACGCCGTAGTCGCGGGTCAAAACACCGCTCTTCCGTTCCGATTACAACATTAAATACATTTGCCGGGAGTCAGAGCGCCTGACAGAGCAAATGTAAAAGTGCTGGCTAATGCTAATCATAGATTCTGCAAAATAATAAAGGGTTCATAGATAATTGGAAAAGTTTTTGAGGCAAGCCTGACCAGTTGAAAAGAGATGGTGTTCATCCCTCCTGGGCTGGTGCTGCTCTTCTCTCTAGTAATTTGGCTCATAGTCTTAGAGCTCAAACATGCCAATCTGGGGCTCAGGTCAGGAAGCAGACAGACTGGCTAAACCGACCGTATGCTAGCGGCCTCGCGTCACCAAAGTCAGATAAATCACATCAGATAGAGCCTCTTTCACCTAGATATCATCATATAGAGACTGTGTCTGTTTCCCGAATTAGGACATACAACAAACTCCCAAACCCATTTAAGAGTAAAAATGTAATTGATGTTCAAATGAAAAATAGATATAATACAGATGAGCAAATGATAAAGCTTGGGTTGCTGAATATTCGATCCCTTTCTTCAAAAGCACTTATTGTTAATGATATGATTACCTAGATATGCTGTGTTTTCGTTGGTCAGCGTCTATTGTCTATTGCATAATCTATTGTTATGATATATTGGATGAACCAGAGCACTTTGAAGAAGAGGTCTGAGCGGGGTGCGTTTCTTAGACCCGTTCCCGCAAGATTCTGCACCGTTCCCGTTGAACATCTGTTATTTATTTCACACTCCCACCTGAAACGCAGTCCTTCAGATCTCCAGACACTGCCTTCTGTGTGCTGTTATTATTAGATAATTAGGGTTAATTAGGGTTAGAGCTCACGAGTCATTTCAGTAACTCTTTAATTTGATGGTCTCTTTTGAACGATCTGTTGACTATAAGTAAGTTTGCAACTACACATCAACTAAATAACTCTCATTAGAGTATCAGTAGACTGTCTCCTTAATATCTGATAACTCTTTATTGTGAAGCTCGTCCAACAGATATTCTAAAGACTATTAGTATCTTTGCAACTACATGTCAACTTATTCTATCCCTAACCCTACTAGTCTACTAATACTCTACTAGAGTTAGTAGAGATGTAGGTGCAATGTTACTTAAATGTGTTAAATGGACCATCCAAATAAAGTGAACCAACATTTCTTTCTCTGGCTTCTTGCACACATATCAGTGTCTCACCTCCAGTGTTGTGCAAGTTACTTTCAAACTGTAATACATTAGGTATTACTTGTTACTGTTATTTAAAAGTAATTCATTACCTTACAATATTACTGTCCCAGAATTGTAATGCGTTACATTACTCATGTATTACTTTTGAGTTACTTTCACCAAAATAACTAAGTAGAACTTAACTTTGGGGCTTCTAACGATATTTAATATGAAACCGAAATCGCGATTCGCCACACGACTCAGATCCACGAACCTACAGAATCGCGACACACCTCTTCCAACTCCAGCGTTATTCTCCTTACGTTCATATCCAATGCTGCCTTATCTTTAAATTAGGCTATTAGTATTATTTGAAGTTAACATTATAAAATACGTAGACCTACACCACAAAACTAGTTGAGGATAAATCATTTAAAATTGGGGAAGTTCAGTATTATCGACATGACATTTGCAGTCAAAACTTGAAATAAAAATTCTCAGAAAATACATGTATTGAAAATAGGCTACTTCCTTAAAGGACTCCAGACATTAGACAAATATCAGTCTATGTTTTATTTTTAATATTAGGGAAAAGACACACATTCATGCGTGACAAAAAAATAGGAGGCAAAATATATTTTTTGTAATTCTGTTAATTACACTGCGCAAATCGGATGAGGAAGGGTTGGCTCTCCAGTCTCCATAGAACCTAAAATATTAATTTTATTTTAGTTTTCGTGTTCGCATTTATGAGGAAAAAACAATGTTACAGACGCGACCGCTCTGAACTGGCACTAAAAGACTGCTTTAAAACTTTCACATAGTCTGTTGCCTTTAAGAAGTAAAAGCAGACAATACACTGTAATACAACTGTAATACAAGCCTGACTGAACATGTAACGAGTAAAATATTACTGAAAATTGTTTAGTAATGCCTTACACTACTGCGTTACAGCAAAAAGTAATATGTTACTGTAATGTATTACTTTTGTAATGCGTTACTCCCAACACTGCTCACCTCCAGCATCTGCTCTTCAGTTCAGACCTTGTGTCGCGTCACACTGCAGACTTCAGTTCAGGGACAGAGCTTTCGGCCCAGAGATGCTCATAGATACTGGGAAAGAAAAAGAATAAAGGATTGATCTGGTCTGCACACCATGAACAGAACAGCACTGTCAGACACACAGAAAAAATATACCAAATACTGTGTGTGTGTGTGTGTGTGTGTGTGTGTGTGTGTGTGTGTGTGTGTATATATTATGTGTTCACCTACATAACATTAATTTTAGCTTTTAAATTGACAACATTTAATTAAATCCTACATGTCATGCAGGCGATTTAATTTTTATGAGAACAGAAACTGTATTTAGATTATACCATGTAATGGGATATAAATGTAAGGTAAAAGGCGATGGCATTCAAGAAACCGGAGGTACGCCTGATGCTTTTGTAAATATTAAACATTTTAAACAGATTAAACATTTTAACAAAATGTCTTTACAGAAAAAGCTGAACTTCCCCAACAGTGAAAAAAAGCTGCACAAAATGAATTTATTTCTGTACTAAAAATAACACAAATCCATTATCATATTTACTGACATCTCACTTTGACACGGCGACTGCACTGATGCGTGTTCGTGCTGCCGGGACTGAAACTACAGTAGCTGTAGCCCTTTATGACCGTACTCTGATAAAAGAAAACGGGTTAACACATTTACATGATCACGTGTGTTGACGGCTTATTAAAGGAGCAGTGTGTAATATTTAGGAGGATCTGTTGACAGAAATGCAGGATCATATAGTCGGCGGTGTATTCGGTTGTTAAAGGCACACTATGCACTCTCTGGTTTTTTTGTAAAACAGTGACCTCTAGAGCCGCTGTGGTGTACTTGCACTGTCGTAAATAACCGTTATTCCCCTGTTACTGCATATCTACTGAACTACTGTCAAGTGCTAGACTGCTTTTTAATAATAAAGTTGCCTATCGCGTTTGCTGGCTTATAGCGTTTTTACATGATTTCTGCAAAATCAGAAGTAAATAGCCTATAGTGTATAGGCTACTGTATAATTTCATTCATGTTTTTTGATTGTAATGTTAAAATTACAAAATGTCAGATGACATCAATCAAGTTAAATGTACGTCACATTATTTCATAACATTGGACGTTATGATTTAGACATGATTACAATTTATCATAATAGCAAATTGTGTTCCATTATTTACAACCTCTGGGCTTATATATGTCCTAATAATTATGTGAGATATTGACTATGTCCTCATGCTAATCGCAAGAATCAACATCAACAGCGTCAAGATTTGATTGATTCATAATCAACACAATTTGAAGTTACAGTCGGGAAGTGTACTGTTAGTCAGATAAACTTGATATAACAGTAACTTACACACGTCATGAGAAATCGGAACAAGACACAGGACTAAAGATACGTGATAAATACACATCACAACACCTGAGTTCAGCTGGCAAACTAGCTCTTGTGGCAAGCTCGGCAATAAAACATAACGGAAAAAACAACAAGACTAAGAGAAACGACTGTTTTTAGGAAGTCTGCTTAAAGCTCTGGTAATCGAAAGCTATTATAGACATATGTGAGAATTATTGAACTGGTCTAATTATCAACAACGGATGAATGAACAGCACCGTAAAAAATTACATACCACAAGCCAGTGCAGCAACATACAATATAGAAACAACAAGTATACAAATACAAACAAGTTTATAAATAAGAGATTTACTTACAAGTCCATCAACAAGATCGCCAGGTCAGCATCGCAGTTACAATCCAGTGCAGCTTTTAAGCTCGCGCCAACGAGTGAAAGCCCGACCGAGTGGACTCTTGTCCGGTTTCTAGCACGGTCCGATTCTCTTTCCCTGTTTCGAAAGTAGCTTCATACAGTATGATGTTGTTGATGCGTGTGACGTCGTTGCCGTAAACCATTTCGTGATTCTCACGCGCTGTGTCAGGGGCGCCACTCTCAAACTTGCATGGCTGGTTTTTCCGGCGGCGTCCCCCCCAAGCTTTCCTACCAGGATGATTCGCCCTACTATGACTTTGTTAACCACCAAAACGACTTTGAAGCTGTTATATTGAGGTACAGATCTTGCATAGAGTGCCTTTAAGTCGTGACGTAATCACGCTCTGATAATACTGTTTCCGGGTCCAAATGCTGGGTCCTCTCTATCTGCTTACCACTTTTGCCCGAGTTTTAACATGCCACAGTGCTGTGTCCCATGTTGTTTAAATAGATCGGAGTTAAAAAAAACAAGTGACATTCAACTGTCATTCTACCGCTTTCCCTGTGACGAGAAAAAAAAAGAGAAAATGGCTGCAGTTGATAAGGTAAGTTACAATTCTTTCCTTTATCCCTAACACCCACTGGCGCTGAAGCGAAGCCAGTCCTTTAAGAAAAGGGCTTACTCTAACGTTATCGGTTGTAACGTTAATTAGATATGGACGAGCGGAGCGCTTGGACCCGGAAGAGGCTAAACGTCACGCGTGACGTCAGACTTAACAACCGAATAAAGATCAGAATGAAGCGTTGTGTTTATTAGCTCAGAATGAGGTGTTTCTCTCTACACACACCGCGGGTCCGCTTACAGCGACATGTTTCTACGGTGGCCCTGAACGGACAAACGCGTTTCCTCACTATGTTGTTCCTCTTGTAAAGAAGCTGCTAAAGTCAGCGAATAAAACACTGACACAATAATGAACAAGTCACAATACTTTTCACTATAACATATCGTTTTACTGAATAATTAAGTAAACATAATCTCTTCATTTATCTTTGCAAAGAAACCTCATTGTTTAACTGGCTACTCTCTACTGTCTCAGACGACGACATCACTTCCTGTCGGCCAGCTTTTGTTAGGGTTAGGTTAGGTAAGTTTTTTAAAATATACTGGGAAATATATCTGGTTTCATGTGGTTACAGGGTAAGTGGTGCTTGTATAATAAATAAAGGTTTCAGTGGTAAAGGAGTCAGTGATATGAGATTGTGTGTGTGTGCATTTTTATTGTACTTACCCTGTAATTACATGAAACAAGGATCTTTCCCCAATATTTAAGAGAACATTGCAATAGTTTTCGTTTTCAGCGCACTTTTCCCAACGCATCCTGTTCAGTTAAGCTAGAAAAACCGCATGGTGTCCCTTTAACCAGTGTTTCCTGACGTGAATTCAATCTCGTTCTCTTTTATACTGCAGTGTAGTGATTGGATCTTTCGTCCGGCCAATCACCACTCCCAATCTTGCCGGTATTACGTATTGATGTCAGAATACGTGACGTTGCTCAGACTTTGCTTTTTGAACGGTAGACAGAAATTGCTAAACAAATGCAAAAATAACTAATTTCCACCTTTTAGTGTTTTCAAAGATGTGCAGTGTGTACATATCTGTTCACATCTCAAAAAATGTGTTTTGGGGTTTCATGACCCTTTAAATGCAAGATATTTAAAGTGTACCTAAAGTATACTCACAATAGTTCCCCTTTAGCACAATCAAATATACTTAAGCACATCTTTAGTTGGACCTATTTCCGGATAATTAAAGTGCATTAAGTACAAAATTAGTTGTTCCTTTTTTTTTTTCTTTCTTTTTTTTTGTATTGTTGGTGTCTTGTTTGATGTATTGTAAATTGTAATTTTGTTATGTTTTTGTTAGTTCTAATTGTTTCACTGTAAGGACCCCCTCGAAAACGAGATGATACATCTCAAGGGGTTAATCCTAATAAATTCTAATAATAATATAGCAGAATTAAAATATACCAATTTAGTAAACCAACAGTACAATTGCAGGGTAATTAAATAAAGTACTTAAATATGTAACTGTATTTGTAGTATACGTATCATACAATAAATGTATTTCAAATTAGGGTCATATATCATTTTAGCAACCAGCGTGCTCATCTTTTTTATAGCCTTAAACGTTCTCTCAGATAGGCATGCAGTCTTCTGTTTGAGAAGCACACACACACACACACACACACACACACTGTGTGCTGGAAGCATGGCAGAAACACTCGGACTGGTGATCAATCTCAGCAATACTGTGCCTCAGAGAAACCTTTCTCTGTCTTTCCTTCAAGGTGTAAAATTGTATTATTATAACAACTTACATGGACTGAAACACTGCTATTTACAGATAGATGAAGATTTCTGTTTGTTCACTAATGACATGGGATGGTGAGTCTGGTGAGCCTGAAGTAATGTTTTGAGGAAGCTTTAGTTAACTTTTGATTGTTTGATCACAGTCTTAAAGTGGCGGTATAATGCCCTTTTCACAAGATGTGAAATAAGTCTCTGTGTATGTGAAGGTTTAAATCAAATATCCCACAGATATTTTTATATAGCATGTTAAAACTGTCTTTTTGAGGGTGAGCAAAAACACACCGTTTTTGTGTCTGTCCCTTTAAATGCAAATGAGCTGCTGCTCCCGGCACAGGGGGCGGAGCTACAACAGCTTGTGTCCTTTTAGCCCTTTTCCTTTAGTCTACTTTTGATTGTATGATCACAGTCTTATAGATTCACAGAGCCAAACCAGTGGCAGAGAAATCACACGTGGCCCAGACGTCTGGATCCATACATTGACCCAGTCTACTATTACACTAGCCCAGCGTTTCACACACTTAAATGATATTGATACCAAGCACTGTCTCAGCAGCTCTACAGGAGGATCGAGTCTAGAGTCGTCTGATTCCTCTCTCTCTCTGCACGGGGATCATTTACCAGGTTTATAGTGTGAAAGTGTCATGAGAGGATTCATCTTCGGCTTTGTTTCTGTGTTTCCTCACATGTTTTGTGGGTGTGCGCGACGTTCTCAGCAATGCTTATTGCTCGCCGTCGCCTGATTAAAGGTACAATACGTAAGTTTTAGCCACCAGAGGGCGCATTTTCAAAACAATAATAAAGCTTGATGACGCTATGAAGGAGATGTCATTTTCACCATGTATGGAATTCACAAATCATATAAATGATATATCAGCTAATAAATTAGTTTTTGTATTACCTGTACGTTTGATCACATGTATGTCATCGTAATGAATTAGCTGCAAGGAAAGTGAAATGTAATGCTATATTCGCCTGTCACTAATTTGGGACTATTTGTGGGTTAATGCTGTGCAGTTTTACATGTTTAAAACATTCATACTAAAAGTACATTTGAATGAACCCACAGTTAATCACTAAATATTTTTGTGCAACTCATACTGTATTTAATTTCACTGCCATAAACTTGGTCACCAGACTTGATAAAAAAGCATTACTGAAGTACAAAGTGCAATGTAAATAATAATAAAATACTAATAAAACTAATAATAAAATACTACTACTAATACAAATAATATACATTTGCTTACCTTTTACAGCCGCCAATAAGGCATCTATGTATTATATCTATGGTCTCTACAAGCGGAAACTGAGGGTGGCGCGGATATTCCATCATTGATAGACGAGAAAACTGGAATTTCTCTGGATTTACCAATGCATGGGAACTTTTGGGATAATCTAAGTACATTACTCCCACTGTGAAAGTGGTTTTTGAATATTTGATTACAAAAATCATACAAATTGTGCCTTTAATGCGACACCTGCACACTATTACTTCTCCATTCTCCAAGCTTGCGTGTGCTGTCATTGCCGGATCGTTCTCGTTGACTGTGGTCATACATGTTTGCAAGCATCAGATGTGTTGATTAAAATCCAGCTTCCCTTCATCTTTGTGGAACGTTTGGTTCACGGGAAGCAAGGGAAGAGACATTGTGATCCACTTGCCTCTGTTTATCTTCCTGCACTTCTCGGAGAGCACGATTTCCTAAGAAAACAAGCATACAAGTTGATTTAGATCATAATAAGTTGTTTTTGGAGCTATCTAGCTATTTACATAACATCTAAATCAAGCTGTGCCCCAAAAACCTCATTCATTCCTTATCAAAACATTAAAGTCCAAGATAAGTTAAACTGTTCAAAGAGAAGCGGCATCACTCTCCTCCGCTGAAGGCCCGTCTACTCTGCGTATTTAAGTCATCCAGCACTCCATTATGTGGCTCTCTCAGGAGAGTCCGTACAGTGCCTCTTTATCTCTCTCCTCACCTTCTCCTCTATAAAAAACAAATTGTGCAGCAGGCAAGAGCATCATCAACATGCACAGTGTGCTCGCTGTCATGCAGATAGCCCCTCTTTTTGGTAATGGAGAGAACAGATCGATAAAGAACTGGAACTGGTGCAGACGCACAGGGGCCTGTGTGGTTGGCCCTAATCCTGATGAATAATGTGGCTGTCATAATAGCAGGCCGAATGCAATGCTGCGTCGTAGCGGAGTGATGAATAGCCTGTCAGCTCAAGTACTGACATTGTCACACATAAAGGCTTGAACGAATGACTGTGCAATGCAAAATATATACATTTCATTTGTACAACATTTGCATCTAACAGGCGACTAATATTTTAATACAATTTTAGTTTAGACGGTCTGCAGAAACCACACTAAATATGCATTTGTTTAAATAATAATTGACAAATAGTAGCATTCACTGCCGAGGTGTTCAGTTGACCACGTCTTCACACTGGCATGGCTTTCCTCTGTGTTTGTTCTGGGGGAAATGCACACACACACACACACACACACACACACACACTCAAAAAAGCATATGGAAATTGAAATGAGTTTGATTCTGGGCTGCCTTATCTATGAATGTAAGGGGATAGAACAGATTTAGGATGTATTACTTCCAAGCCCAAGTGTCTCCTGTTGACACTCAATCCAAGAACCCACTTCTTATCCAACTTAGCCCATCTCCAGCCAAGTGCTCAAGCAGACATTTTGATTTTTGCTGACAATAGAATTAATAACATGATAAAACTGACACAAACAGATTGTTTGACAAATGGCATGTTTGGGAAAGCGATGGAGATGTGCCTATTGATTGTGCTGACATATAGATAGGGGAATATTTGTTTTTCAAAAATCTAATTCTTGGATATCCTGAAGTGTGAGAGTGATAAGAGGTCAGGCCATCATACAATTTTTATAATGGTTGATAGAGGACAAGACGAGATTATCTGAATCAAAGATTTATCATTTAGATTTATTTGAACCATTTTATTATAAGAAAGCATTTTGCACATTATGGCACAAAAAATAGTAATAAACAGTTTTGGTGTTAAATGTGTTAAATCCAGATTAAGAGTTTGCGCAGTGATTGACAGGCTTCCAGTTAGTGTTCACTGTTCACTATTCCTGCAGCACGTTTACTTCATTTGACAAAACACATTCAATCTGAACACCCTGCGACGTCACCAGACATGTAATGACTTCCGAGTGCATTTATATAAATAAGAAATGATTCGTTGTATTATCGTTTATTAATTGTACTATGCCATGCTCAGGGAATAGGCAGCAGTGAACATCTTTTTCACTCATAATGACATTCCCTTGTTGTGAATAGTTCATCAATGGTTTATTATATAAATATATACAGTGCTGGTCAGAATTATTTGCCCCTTTGGTAAATATGATGAAAGATGGCTGTAAAAAATAAATCTGCATTTGATATTTTATTTAGAAAATGCAAAAATCTCCCCTTTCATTCAAGTAAATTGAAATCACATTATGAAATAAATATTTTTCTCCAAAATACATTGGGAACAATTTTCTGCCCCCTTTTATTAAATAGTTTTTGCAATCACCAGATAAACAAGGCAATCACCTGCAGATTCCCAGATCCAGGCGCTTCTCCTCCCCAGTTCTTGGGGGACCTGCGGAAGCAGTGGACTGAGTCTGAAGTAGAAACATCCAGAGCCACCGAGCGCAGGCGTGAGCAGGACATGGGCTACAGGTGCCGCATTCCCCAGGTCAAGACACTTCTGAACCAGAAACAGCGGCAGAAGCGCCTGACCTGGGCTACAGAGAAGCAGCACTGGACTGTTGCTCAGTGGTTGCATGTCATTCGGAAATCAATGTGCCAGAGTCTGGAAGAAGACTGGGAGAAGGAAATGCCACAATGCCTGAAGTCCAGAGTCAAGTACCCACAGTCAGTGATGGTCTGGGCTGCTGGTGTTGGTCCACTGTGTTTTATCAAGGGCAGGGTCAATGCAGCTAGCTATCAAGAGATTTTGGAGCACTTCATGCTTCCATCTGCTGAAAAGCTTTATGGAGATGACGATTTCATTGTTCAGCACGACCTGGCACCTGCTCACAGTGCCAAAACCACTGGTAAATGATTTACTGACCATGGTATTACTGTGCTCAGTTGGCCTGGCAACTCTCCTGACCTGAACCCCATAGAGAATTGTGAAGAGAAAGTTTAGAGACGCAAGACCCAACACTCTGGATGAGCTTAAGGATGCTATCGAAGCATCCTGGGCCTCCATACAGTGGTGTGAATAAGTTTTGGCACACATGCTAAAGTTGCCTAAAAAGAGGAATAAAAAAATCATCTTTTGGATATTAAAATGAAGAAAACTCCAACCTTTAAGGACACCAATTTTCTTTGTGAATGAATAATGTATCATAAATAAATAAATGTTTTTTCCTTAAAATACAGGGTGCATAAGTCAGGGCACCCCTATGTTAAATTCCCATAGAGTCAGACAGATTTTTATTTTTAAAAGCCAGTTATTTCATGGATCCAGGATAATATGCATCCTGATAAAGTTCCCTTGGTCTTTGGAATTAAAATATCCCCACATCATCACACACCATTCACCACACCTACAGATTGGCATGGGGTACTTTCCATTAGCCTGGTAATACCAGACTCTGCTACTTCACTTTGCTTCGTAAACAGAGTCTGGAATGGCATAATAGAGAAGTGTTTTCTCTCTCGCAAGGGGGCGCTTCTCTGAAGTCTAAAATCATTGGTTACCCGTAAGCCAATCAGATAAGTTTATTTATGACGTATGTTATGCGCCGACACGGCCGCATCGAGACATCATGCATGTCAAACTCAAAATCTCAAATCTATGATCGAACTTGCACTGTAAACAGGGAGCGACGCTTTTGTAAGGGCTGCAAAATGTGTGCCAACCGGGAATGAACAATTCACAAACTAGGTTGTGTATATGAATTACTGAGTTGCGGCCGCCCCGCAGCGCCGCGAGGACGAGACCGAGCCGCTGCTCTCGCGAGTCATGAATAGGAAGTTCATTTTACTGATTTTCTGAGTCATTCGAGTCATTTCGTTTATTTAAGTGGCTTAATGTTATAATTTTAACAGCCAAATTCCCCGATTACATCCATCTACGCAATGTTGATCATATTCTGAATTAAGAAATCATAATGCAGTAAAAAATGATTTACAGGGAACATAAATAATCACTTTACCTTCCAAGTCTTACGTTCATTTGTCACGTGACATACGCAATGAACAGATCGTTCATGAATCATATCTGGGACTAATGCAGCAGGATGTCGAAACGAAATATGGTGGATTATTATTATGAAAATAATAATATGATAATAAGAGCGCGCCAGGAGCGTTCACAGCCGAGGAGACCGACTCTCTTGTCATGGCCTTAAAAGACGGAGAACTGACGTTATATGGGGGTAAGTTATGTCCTTATGGTTATGCATATAGTTATGGCCAAAATTGGGTAGCCTAAATGGCTAGGCTTGAAGTGTTAATATTTTTCCTTGTTATAATGATTTGCAAAAATAAAAACGGCTGCATATCTGTGTTGAGATAATCAAAAGTGTATGTGCGTTGTGCAATCTACATAATGGCCAAGCATGCTGGTTTTTGCAGGTATACGTTGCAAATAGAGGGGCAGCAAAATTGTTTTTTGCCTAGAGCGGCCGAAGTGCACGCGCCGGTCCTACAGTAGCTGTAAACACTGATGATGCGAGCGAAACACCGGAGTGAACACGGCTGTAAACGACTTTTGCTTCAGTTTGAAAAACCCCGGAATGTTCTCCATAACAGAGCGAATTGCATCCCGTGTCTTGTTTCCCATTTCTGCGGTTGTTTCGGTTTTCGATTTCTCTAACCTACAATGTAAAACTCGGTGCTTAGCGTCTACGTCACGGCTCTCAGCCCGCCCTCTGTTCGTTGATTGGCCGGCTGTTTTCAGGAAAACTGAAAGATAGGCTGCTATCTCAGACTGACTGCAGGAGCGAAATGAAATTAGCGGAAGTAGGAAGTCTGATGTAGTCAGGCTAATTTGCCATAATATCATCTTTCAATGCAAATCAAACCAGCTATTAGGCTAACTGAAGTAAAACCATGCTAATCTCTAGGTGTGGTGAATGGTGTGTGATGATGTGGGGATATTTTAATCCCAAAGGCCAAGGGAACTTTATCAAGATGCATATTATCCTGGATCCATGAAATAACTGGCTTTTAAAAATAAAAATCTGCCTGACTCTATGGGAATTTAACATAGGGGTGCCCTGACTTATGCACCCTGTATTTTAAGGAAAAACATTTATTTATTTATGAGACATTATTCATTCACAAAGAAAATTGGTGTCCTTAAAGGTTGGAGTTTTCCTCATTTTTCTAATTAAGGCATTAAGATCAATATCCAAAAGATGAATTTTTATTCCTCTTTTAAGGCAACTTTAGCATGGGTGTCCAAACTTATTCACACCACTGTAACAGCAGTGCCACAGGCTGATCGCCTCCATGCCACGCCGCACTGAAGCAGTCATTTCTGCAAAAGGATTCCTGACCAAGTATTGGGTGCATAACTGAACATAATTATTTGAAGGTTGACTTTTTTGTACTTCTTTTATTGGTCGGATGAAATGTGCTAATTTTTTTAGTTTTCATGAGCTGTATGCCAAAATCATCAGTATTAAAACAATAAAAGACCTGAAATATTTCAGTTGGTGTGCAATGAATCTAAAACATATGAAGGTTTTATTTTTATCATTACATTATAGAAAATAATGAACTTTATCACAATATGCAAATTTTTTGAGAAGGACCTGTGTATATGCAACGTGATCTCATGAGAATACGTATGTATGTGTACGTAAAGTGTCGTTCTATCATACGTATATATAATTACGTTTTATGTGCGCAGAAACGTATAATACTGACGTATTTACAGTACTAAAACGTAAAATATTTACATATTGACAGCACAAAAACGTAATTTATTTACGTATGAACAAATCCACCGACGTACACATTGTACGTATCACAATTTATGCATATTAATATCGTAGCATTATGTTTTGACTCTATTGCATCCCACTGTCTTATTAATTAAGTTTTCAGTCGCATTATTGATATAATACTCATAAATATTAACATTTTGCTCGTTTCGCCTGCATGGTGTTAAACAATACACTATAAAACCTTAAAAAAATACATTCTTTAACGTTACTCGTTCAACCATTTTGTAATAGTTTATTTACCTTGAGACACATAAAGCGTTTTCTCCTATAAAACACAACAAAAATTCACAAAAGACATCAATTTTAATAGTTTGATGTAATCCAAATCTTTAGAATCCATAGTTGTTTGCAAGAAACAACTCCTAATTCAGCGATTTCAGCCTCTTAGTCGTGATCTCCATTCTCAGCAGCGACCGTAACGTTACAAGTCAAACCCCGCGCTGGTGATGAATTCAAATTCAAATATTGCGCCCATACGTCATCTTTTACGGCAGCGATATCAAACGTTCATTGGCTCTTCCCTGCTTCGTCACAGTTTGCGACATGAAGGACTGTAGACGGTTGGTTAGTTTAGTTCATTTGAATTTTGAAATGGAGAAGCGCGAACCAACCGAAGCCGGATTAACATTTTCATTAGTAAGTTAATTTAATTTCTGCTCTGTACTTCATACAAAACTATTACAATACTGCCAGAGAGAAGACTGCGACTGCAACGCTTCATCATGTGAACGGCTTTTGGTATCGGTTTTGACATTTTCGCAATAAATAAATTATTGTGATTATACTTGTCTGTTAGTTATGTTTTTCTTCATAATTGTAGTTTTTTTACGTAGTTTTAAGGAATTGTTATGGTAGGTTTAGGGGTAGGAGTAGGTGGCTCAAATATATTTTAATGCTATATTGTTAATAAAACTGCCCTTTCCCAACACCTGTCTGTTACGTTTTATCCTTTTTTATATTAAGTATAAAATGGGTATGTTTAGGTTTGGGATTAGGGTTACGGGATCTTACATTTATCTATAAAATAGTAAAAAGGGAAATTATCCAGATATCTTTATGATATAGAATATACGTAAATAGTTTACGTTTTGTAGCTGTAAAAACGTAATAATGTTTCGTTTAAATGTTGCAGATACGTCTATATTATACGTTTCAGCATCTATCCAAACGTACTAAAAAGTACGTTTTCTATCTTTGCAAAAACGTAAAATAGCTACGTATTAACAATGAGACCAGGCTGGTATATAAAGAACAAACAACACCAAATAAGACAGTCGCATAGAACGCTTGCTGAAGATCAGAAAGCTGTTATGCTGCCGGTGTCCTTTTACAGCTGCTGCCGCCCCAGGTATCTTATTGCTAAGTTAAAGTAGTCCTCTTCATACGAACAAGATTAGACAATGAGCTATGGTGAAGTGTGTGTATAAATAGTGGTGTGGTGATGAGGTGCAGGTGTGTGTGATCAGAGCTCTGGTGAGGGACTGCACCGTGATTGGCTGGCGTGAGAGTCTGGCTGATCTGTAACAGAGGATTGATATTTAACACAGGATATGTGAACACAGAACAAAAACAGGAACACAGGTGGAATGTGACATATTGCGTTTAGCATCATCTCATGGTTTCTGACCCCAAGGGACTATCAGTCTTTATTTTGGATTAGCAGCTCACATTCTCTTATCATTTTCAGCTGTCCCAGCGTAAACAACCAAGAACAAAATAAATTATGGCTACCAGGCAACTTTGGGAATCAATTAAATTCACTTTTTTTTGTGTGTGTGAATTTAAAACTAAAATTAAAAAACAAAAAATGACAAGAAATGTAATAGTTTTACCATTCTCCTGGACTTTCAAATCTTACAAATAAAATTTGGCACAGTGAAAGTTGCTGTTTCAAAAACTGTAAGGCAATTTAAAGCTAAATGCCATGGTTAGTGATTATTGCCTTATGTTTGCAAGGAGCCAAGCTATTATTGCTCAAGCAAATGCATCGTGTATGATCCATGCGTCATTTGCTTAATATAATAAGGTAATACAAAAGGTTTTCAACTTTGCATAATTAGTTGAGACGTTTCATTATTGCAAACTGAGGTATTTGGGAAAAGGAACGGTACTGAAGATTCCCGCCTGCGAGCAGGAATGCTAATCTAATTATTGAGGCAGTACATTTTATCTTACTTTGCATTCGCAGGTCAGGCTTTGTGGAGCAGATGTGCTGTGAAATTAATTTTCTTTGGTGTAACAGCAGACATTTTCGTTGTCTTTGTTATGCAATTTCCATTTCACAGATGATAACCTATTATCACTTTATTCAAGGGAAACATGCTAATGGCCAGGAGGTAGACTGAATTATTCATATGTTCCCTCACTTCTCTTCTGCGGCGTTCATGCACTGGGAAGAGGCTAATGCAAACATGACCAGATCCTTGTAAATTGGCTTGTAGAGGAGGCTGTTAGCATAGAGCCTGGGGACCGATGCTGATAACACCTGATATCTCCAAACTACAGCCTATTTGTTTGTGTCTAAGTATACGCATTTGTTTAAAGTGTGTATGTGCCTGATGTATATTTTTGCGCAGCATCATGTACGGCTGCAGGCTGACAGGGCGTTTTCCAAGCTAATCTGAATTTAACGGCAGCTTTACAGTTTATCTGCAGCAATATCACGGTCAACGGGTTAATATTTCAATAACTGAAGAGTGCAGAAGTGTAGAACGATGGGGAAAATCTCTTTGGAAGATTGAAGGCACAAAGCAAAAGAACACGCCACAGAGAAATATGCCATGCAGCGTTTGTTTTGTCCGAGCAATGCTAACGACAGTAATCTGACCGAGAGGAAAAGTTGAGCAAGTAATGAAGTCCTCACGTGACGCAACCTCATAATGACTAATGTATTAAAGTGCAGCCTACGGCAGGGGACGGGGTGTTGTAATTGGCATCAGCGAGCAGATAACACAGTTTGCATACATCAAATGAGCCGTCAAATCACAGCAGCCTCACTAACGCTGAGCAGATTTGCATGTGTAGATGCTGATGGACTTTGTTGCTCAACTTCGGGGGGATTTGGTGTGAACGGCGATTGGCTGGACGAGCTTCGACATAACGGAAAATCAGCAGAAGCGCACGACTTCTTTACAGGGTTTAGCGGACAGCTGTATCCAGTATGATCATGTCAAAAATGCATGTAAAAATGATATTATACTTTTCTTGATCAAAAGTGGTATAAATTTGCCATATGGATCAAGGAGTGTTTATACCCAATTTGAAGATGATGCCGCTCAAAACACAGCTCAAAATTAGACATTCTAATTCTCAAGACACAATTTCCCTCCACTTTATTATAATGTATTATTATTATTAATAAAAACAGCACATATGGGGATGAACACAGAGCAGCTGCGGTTGGTGAAACGTTAACATGTTCCCTTAATCCAGAGTTCACGACGGAGTCAATGACCCCCAGATGATTCTCCCATGGCAGAAGAACATTAAGATTACATTTCCGCTAAAATCCAGTTATAGGAAGCTAAGAGGGGCCAAATACATTGTAAGCATTTCTCTAAAAGCTTTAATTGAGACTCTTTTTAATTTTTATGGCAACAAATCTGATTAAATTTGACCTGAAATGTAGTCATCTTCATTTTGCAAGCTTCCATCATTAGAGTGGTTGTTCACCTAATTATGAATCAGAAGTCTGATGTTTGATGCCAGTGAATTTAGAAAATGACTAGGCTTGGATGATCTGGAGAACATTTATTAATCAGAAATTATCATTGTGCATCATTCAACTGAATTTCAGCATGGTGTTTTGTTTTGGATACATTTGAATATGAAAGAAAAACAAGCACGCACCACATCAGGTTATTTATTAGTACGTGCATGATCCAGCCGGAGCAGCGCAGGGGTCCGTGCTCTCACTAGATGGCAGTATTTCCCCCTGAATCACACACAGCATCTGCTCATTTGGCTGGTTTTGCATGTCCGATTCTGTCAATGGTTAGAGAACTACTGATAGGATTGCAATTGTTGTCGAGTGCAACTTTTCCTCCATAGAATTATGGGTCAAAATAACAAGTGAACTGAATCACAAAGGTCGAAGCACCTCTAATGGCTAGGTTTAGTTTTAATAATAATTATACACCTTTAATGTGCACATTTACTTAAAGCACACCATCACTGCAGAGTCGCACAGAGCAGGCCTCGAATCTCATCTGATTTATTATAATATAATCTCTCAATCTCTTATTCAAGACCGAATTCAAAGTCTTCAAGTCTGAAGAACGTGACTGTCACAATCCTCATTGATCGTCTGACCACAGTTTATCTTGAAGAACTCTTAATTATACGACTTCCAAAGCCCGATCTATATCAATTCAAATCCATATCAATATCAATTTACTCATATCAATATCCGTTCTGGTCCCATAGCTCCTCTCATGGAGTTCCCTTGACAAACAATCATAAAACCTTTGACTGAGGCATCAACCGGTTCGGTGATTGTGTTAAACGTTATCACGAACGCCCTTGATTCATTCCTGTCGATGTGTATTCATCCTTCACACGTCCTGCAGTTTCCTTATGATATAATTAGAGACGCCTTTCTCAAATACAGATGAAAAAAAAAAAACACTTTCAAAGGTTTCTTGACATACAATTTTTCTTTTTTCCTGCCCTTGATTTTACAATTTTTTTTTTATCAGAAATGTGTTAGCTGGAATTATTAGCAAGGTTGTCTTTTTTATTTTGTTCAGATTTTATCTTTAATGTTTTTCTTTTGATTTATCATTTATCAACGGTAGAGCAGGGTAGTTTGAGACTACATACAGATATAGATTCTAGCTAAAAAGAGGAAACGGTTGTGAAACCAGAAATGCTTGTGGAGTTTAAACACATGTCGTCCGTGGCCATTGCATCGTCCGAGCTTCAGGGTCTCTCACGCGTGAGATCTCGATATCATCCTCACGGATGCCAGTTTGGAGGAATCCGGCATTGTGTGTTTTTGTCTCCTCTGCTTTAGATTCTCTTCCAGGCCTCCAGCAGTAAAGAAGCATGGCTCAGAAACATGAAGCATGTGTACATCCTGATCTCCCATAATATTAGTTATAATCAATGGCTGCCTTTTTAATTATTGCTCATGGTAGAGAGCAGGCAAGGCTTGTTTAGGGCGGATCGATATGTGCGAGTGATTGGTGGATGGTGGAGCTGGTCATCAGGTGGGCTGATGTGTAAATCATTGGGGCCTGTGCTGGCGCTGATCAGAACGGTTAGTCCCCCGGCCCGCCGTGGGCTCTGGGTAATGACTGAACCCTTCGTGAACCAACATCTGCGGCCCTCCAAACAACACATCTGATACCTTCCACCAGGACCGAATCAAGACTTTGCTGTCTCGGGATGATTTCGTCTTCCCCGCCTTTGTCTTCGGCTCCTCGTGCCTAATAATCTTTTGTTAATTTCCATTCTCTATTCAGCCCCTCATTCTATCACGTGAGAGGTGATTGTTTTGCCAAGATCATCTCTATTGCCTCCTCCGTCTGACGGTGACCCGCCTGGCCAGGCTCTGAAAGGTTAATGACTTTGGCCTTTGGACGTTATTTATAGCGGAGAAACACATCTCCGTTCTGTGGAGCTTCACCTCTGATCACGCAAACGCCACTTCGCCTCTTCCCTTCTCCTCTCCTGCTCGCAGTTTGCACTTTTACATCTCCTTAATCATTTATTTTCTCCTTCTAGTGCCTAAACTGAAATAAATGACGGTAATCTCTGAATGTGTCGATGGCAGCGTTTCGCAGCTGAGTGGCATTATTTGTCACCATTCTTGCCCTTAAATGAGCTCTTTGCACAGCCACCCTATGTTAAATGGGCAAATAATTGTTTTCCCCGTTTGTCAGGGAGTGTGTTTTTCAACTCATTTATATTAGTCATATGATTAGCAGACATCTGCCGAAGGGTTATCAATCCCAATCTGCCCCAACAGCCCAAAAACCAGTTAAACCCTGAAGACTCACACATTCTGCCTTTTCTTCTAATAATATATCGGTTTATTGAAGGATATGATTTGTGCCCACGTTTAAACTAAATTTCAGAATCAAAGCAAGCATCAGAAACGCTTCAGAAAGTGACTATTAGTTGAAAAAACATATAAATGCTTAAGATGACCTAAAACTGCAACTCTCCGTCAGTGGTCAGTAATTTGATTAAGCAGATCTCAGAACAGTGATGAACGCTGCAGTTTTCTTCACCTAAAAACAAGTCGGATCCAATAATTGAAGTAATTAAATCATTCGTCACCGTGGAAAAGGAGGGTCAAGTCGAGCACGATGCATTATTTGCACAGTGTTCAATGCAGTAAAGCGGTGTTGTATAACAGCACATGTTAGCAAATGTAGTTGGCCATTGGGGAATTCAGTGCATACAGAAGATTTGCATAGTGAACAGTTTCGCACAACACTGCAGAGATAGCAATAAGCCTTAATGCCGAACGTCACGAGAACAAACAGGAGAACGTGTTAACGGAGACGTGGGTGCTAATCGGCTAACCTAGCCAGTTCTTTTATTAGATTTAAAAATCTTAATGTTAGTGAGAAGAGGATAAAGTGACTCAGTTGTACTCATCTTTGCTCGCTCCTTTGAAGACTTCTGGAGTAAAACGACCCTATATTTAACGAAGCTCATAGAGAAGGCCTGAAGTGGAAGCGATGCGACCCGTTTCACAGAATACAGGAGTCCCTTTGATATAGTTATACAGTATTAAGACTGAACACTGAATCTCTGTGGCACTTGTCTTTAGCTTTGTTAGTGCATTATTGACGTGTATAACTGACTGAATATGATTATTATGACAACAATGACTATTGTTAAATCAATATGTGGTTCACAAAAGGGTCATATTTACTAATTAAAAATAGCATAATTACAAGGCATTAAAACATTAAATCCTTTGCAAAGCCCTTGACATAAAATCAATCAAGGCCATGTAAAGTGCTTTAATGAGCCAGTCTGATCACGAGGCGGTTTCGTGTCTTTTATCCTTGTCTTAGAGATTCAGTCGTTCAGGTGATTGTGAAGTGGACAAACCCGCACTAGCATGCATCAAATCAAACACAACACTCTATAAATGTTTCTATAATTCTCATGGCTTGATGATGCTCTGAAACACGTTCATCTGGATGTCTGTCAATTGTGAAATATCAAAGTTGCATTTTATTAGAATGGAAGATAATAGAAATGGATTTGGTTTTGGCAAGGTTGAGAGCAAAGAAAGCGAAATGAAACATGATTCTGATAACATGGGATCAGTGTTTGTACTGTAGATCAGTTCATTTAATATGCAGAATTCACTCAAAGAAACACTATAGTGTTGTATTCATCGTATTGTAATTCATTCAATGTATTCATTGGGTCTGGGCCCGTACGGTGCGTTTCATCGGGTCTGGGCCCGTACGGTGCGTTTCATCGGGTCTGGGCCCGTACGGTGCGTGTCATTGGGTCTGGGCCCGTACGGTGCGTGTCATTGGGTCTGGGCCCGTACGGTGCGTGTCATTGGGTCTGGGCCCGTACGGTGCGTGTCATTGGGTCTGGGCCCGTACGGTGCGTTTCATTGGGTCTGGGCCCGTATGGTGCGTTTCATTGGGTCTGGGCCCGTACGGTGCGTTTCATCGGGTCTGGGCCCGTACGGTGCGTGTCATTGGGTCTGGGCCCGTACGGTGCGTGTCATTGGGTCTGGGCCCGTACGGTGCGTGTCATTGGGTCTGGGCCCGTACGGTGCGTGTCATTGGGTCTGTGCAGTACAGTGCGTTTCATTGGGTCTGGGCCCGTACGGTGCGTGTCATTGGGTCTGGGCCCGTACGGTGCGTGTCATTGGGTCTGGGCCCGTACGGTGCGTTTCATTGGGTCTGGGCCCGTATGGTGCGTTTCATTGGGTCTGGGCCCGTACGGTGCGTTTCATTGGGTCTGGGCCCGTACGGTGCGTGTCATTGGGTCTGGGCCCGTACGGTTCGTGTCATTGGGTCTGTGCAGTACAGTGCGTTTCATTGGGTCTGGGCCCGTACGGTGCGTGTCATTGGGTCTGGGCCCGTACGGTGCGTTTCATTGGGTCTGGGCCCGTATGGTGCGTTTCATTGGGTCTGGGCCCGTACGGTGCGTTTCATTGGGTCTGGGCCCGTACGGTGCGTTTCATTGGGTCTGGGCCCGTACGGTGCGTGTCATTGGGTCTGGGCCCGTACGGTTCGTGTCATTGGGTCTGGGCCCGTACGGTGCGTGTCATTGGGTCTGTGCAGTACAGTGCGCTTCATTGGGTCTGGGCCCGTATGGTTCGTGTCATTGGGTCTGGGCCCGTACGGTGCGTGTCATTGGGTCTGTGCAGTACAGTGCGCTTCATTGGGTCTGGGCCCGTACGGTGCGTGTCATTGGGTCTGGGCCCGTACGGTGCGTTTCATCGGGTCTGGGCCCGTATGGTGCGTTTCATTGGGTCTGGGCCCGTATGGTGCGTTTCATTGGGTCTGGGCCCGTACGGTGCGTGTCATTGGGTCTGGGCCCGTACGGTTCGTGTCATTGGGTCTGGGCCCGTACGGTGCGTGTCATTGGGTCTGTGCAGTACAGTGCGCTTCATTGGGTCTGGGCCCGTACGGTGCGTGTCATTGGGTCTGGGCCCGTACGGTGCGTTTCATTGGGTCTGGGCCCGTACGGTGCGTTTCATTGGGTCTGGGCCCGTACGGTGCGTGTCATTGGGTCTGTGCAGTACAGTGCGCTTCATTGGGTCTGGGCCCGTACGGTGCGTGTCATTGGGTCTGGGCCCGTACGGTGCGTTTCATTGGGTCTGGGCCCGTACGGTGCGTGTCATTGGGTCTGGGCCCGTACGGTGCGTTTCATTGGGTCTGGGCCCGTATGGTGCGTTTCATTGGGTCTGGGCCCGTATGGTGCGTTTCATTGGGTCTGGGCCCGTACGGTGCGTTTCATTGGGTCTGGGCCCGTACGGTGCGTGTCATTGGGTCTGGGCCCGTACGGTTCGTGTCATTGGGTCTGGGCCCGTACGGTGCGTTTCATTGGGTCTGGGCCCGTACGGTGCGTGTCATTGGGTCTGGGCCGGTACGGTTCGTGTCATTGGGTCTGGGCCCGTACGGTGCGTGTCATTGGGTCTGGGCCCGTACGGTGCGTGTCATTGGGTCTGGGCCCGTACGGTTCGTGTCATTGGGTCTGGGCCCGTACGGTGCGTGTCATTGGGTCTGTGCAGTACAGTGCGTTTCATTGGGTCTGGGCCCGTACGGTTCGTGTCATTGGGTCTGGGCCCGTACGGTGCGTGTCATTGGGTCTGGGCCGGTACGGTGCGTTTCATTGGGTCTGGGCCGGTACGGTGCGTGTCATTGGGTCTGTGCAGTACAGTGCGTTTCATTGGGTCTGGGCCCGTATGGTGCGTTTCATTGGGTCTGGGCCCGTATGGTGCGTTTCATTGGGTCTGGGCCGGTACGGTGCGTTTCATTGGGTCTGGGCCCGTACGGTGCGTGTCATTGGGTCTGGGCCCGTACGGTGCGCTTCATTGGGTCTGGGCCCGTACGGTGCGTGTCATTGGGTCTGGGCCGGTACGGTGCGTGTCATTGGGTCTGTGCAGTACAGTGCGTTTCATTGGGTCTGGGCCCGTACGGTGCGTTTCATTGGGTCTGGGCCCGTACGGTGCGCTTCATTGGGTCTGGGCCCGTACGGTGCGTGTCATTGGGTCTGGGCCGGTACAGTGCGTTTCATTGGGTCTGGGCCCGTACGGTGCGTTTCATTGGGTCTGGGCCCGTACGGTGCGTTTCATTGGGTCTGGGCCCGTACGGTGCGTGTCATTGGGTCTGTGCAGTACAGTGCGTTTCATTGGGTCTGGGCCCGTATGGTGCGTTTCATTGGGTCTGGGCCCGTATGGTGCGTTTCATTGGGTCTGGGCCGGTACGGTGCGTGTCATTGGGTCTGTGCAGTACAGTGCGTTTCATTGGGTCTGGGCCCGTACGGTGCGTGTCATTGGGTCTGGGCCCGTACGGTGCGCTTCATTGGGTCTGGGCCCGTACGGTGCGTGTCATTGGGTCTGGGCCGGTACGGTGCGTGTCATTGGGTCTGTGCAGTACAGTGCGCTTCATTGGGTCTGGGCCCGTACGGTGCGTGTCATTGGGTCTGTGCAGTACAGTGCGTTTCATTGGGTCTGGGCCCGTACGGTGCGTTTCATTGGGTCTGGGCCCGTACGGTGCGCTTCATTGGGTCTGGGCCCGTACGGTGCGTGTCATTGGGTCTGTGCAGTACGGTGCGTGTCATTGGGTCTGGGCCCGTACGGTGCGTTTCATTGGGTCTGGGCCGGTACGGTGCGTGTCATTGGGTCTGTGCAGTACGGTGCGTGTCATTGGGTCTGGGCCCGTACGGTGCGTTTCATTGGGTCTGGGCCGGTACGGTGCGTGTCATTGGGTCTGGGCCCGTACGGTGCGTTTCATCGGGTCCGGGCCCGTACGGTGCGTGTCATCGGGTCCGGGCCCATACGGTGCGTTTCATCGGGTCTGGGCCCGTACGGTGCGTGTCATTGGGTCTGGGCCCGTACGGTGTGTGTCATTGGGTCTGGGCCCGTACGGTGCGTGTCATTGGGTCTGGGCCCGTACGGTGCGTGTCATTGGGTCTGGGCCCGTACGGTGTGTGTCATTGGGTCTGGGCCCGTACGGTGCGTGTCATCGGGTCCGGGCCCATACGGTGCGTGTCATTGGGTCTGGGCCCGTACGGTGCGTTTCATCGGGTCTGGGCCCGTAAGGTGCGTTTCATCGGGTCTGGGCCCGTACGGTGCGTGTCATCGGGTCTGGGCCCGTAAAGTGCATTTTAACCTATGCTTTCAATCACGATAAACAGATTCAAACAATACACACATCAGCGTCTTCATTCATTCCTCTCGTCCTCTTTCATTGTCATATCTCATAAAGTGCACCTGTCATCTCATATTCAGTATTTTTATATTTCATTGTACCTCGTCTTCTCCCAGATTAGCTTGTTCATTCTTCACATATGACCGCCAGCCTGTTAAAGTCATATTAAACCGAAGCAATCCACTTTAAACGGGTGTCTACTATGAGCATTAAAAATCTCTTTGCTGGCCTTTAAATATTGTGATTGTGTGATGAGGAGGGGCCGTCTCAGAGCGCTGGTCTCTCTCCCTCGAGGCTGCTTCAGAATATAAATTGAGTAATATTATAAAGGCGTGGAGAACGAAAGGACTGGCTAATGAATGGGGTACGTGATCTACAGAGGAACAGGAGGTCATGCTGTGAAGTGAAATACCCTTATAACTCCAATGCTAATTCCCACACAGGACGATACATTAACGGAGGGCTCTTATAATTCTATTTTTATCAGCCAAGTATGCCGTAGAGCATTGAGATATTTGTATTAAAGGAGATTAAACTGAATTAAAATCAAATGCAAACATAATTATTTCTGTAGTGCATTGCTTTACTCCAACCCTGGATGTATAACATAATCAAATGAAAACAGGGCATTAAGAAAGATGATTCGTGTTTCTCGAATGTTCAGATCATCTGCAGATGTCTCAAGAAATCTACAATGTCCTGGATCAGATTACTTAACATCACGGCTTAATGCTAGATATTAAATACAGCATTTAATCCCATGTCTTATCATTTATTTTTCATCTCTACAGGGAATTAAAGTCATGACCTCACATATTTTTCTTCAGATGTCATCTCTGAATGTCTTATCAAAGTCTTATTAAAGAGACTGTGTTGTGTCTTTCAATAATAATGATAAAACCTTAAATTAGACAGAAGTGTAGAAATAACGATAAGCTTGGTTTGTCAGGACATGATCAGTGTGAGCTGTCGGACGTCTTTATTTAGATGTTTTATGGTAAGCAGAGGCACGTATATCATTTATGAGGGAATTTCTTCTTTCCACCCACAGTAATTTCTGCAAATGTAGAATATAATTTAAGGCAAACATTTCACATCCAAGCAATCCTCGCTGTCATTAAGCAATAACATGTGTGTGAAAACTGCTCTACAATCAGCACTGTATTTCTGTTCAAAGCGCTACTTAAATGCATATACATATTGGTGTTTAAACTCCTGGATAATAATCAAACTGACTTTATGTAATTTGTGTTTAAATGAGAGTGACATATATAATGTAAATTTGTTAACATCTTCGATGACTATATGCATTGGATTGGAGATCTCCAAAAGTGGTGTGATCTAAACTGACTTTGGCATAAGTGGTGGGGAAAGTCCTACTGGTCCCATTAGCTGACTAATTACACAACACCGATCCCAACCAGATCATGGTTTGTTTTGGGTCTTCGATATAATGTTTTACCTTTCTTTCCTTTATTCTGTCATCACTGCCAATCACACAGTAGAGGAGCCGCTGTGCCGTTCCTCCACACTACTGAACACATCAGTCTCAATATATATATATACCTTTTTCAAAAAATATTTAAAACTATTTTCTTTTTCAATATTGAGACCTCAGCACAACACAGCCGGCGAGGTGTCGCAGGTCCATCCAGTCTCCATAACCCTTTGTCACAATCATCTGCCTTCCACCAAACGCCATTAATGCGCGTGTCAGCGGGCGAGTGGGATGGGGCCGCTGCAGTGTTTTTGACTCGCTAGAAGACAAAACGTCCAGGATCCAGAGGGGGACAAATCTGTCGAAGACATTGTCTGCTTCTCAGCCTTTTGTGATGCTGCTTCCCTGGGACTCTGTCTTTTATTTGTGTTGAGATTAAACTGCACGGTTTGTAATGTTTTCACCCCTCTCTCTGTCATAGGTCACTGACCTTGGCCAGGCTCAGATAATAGATACATCTTCTGTTTGTTTCAGAAGGCGAAACACTCGTCGCCACAGACTAGTGACTCACTATTGTTGCCGTCTCAAGCAATTAAGAGAAATACTGAAATCATGCCTCACTGCATCGTTTCAATATTTATTATGTTTCTTTTGCTCAAAGCCATTTTGCCACATTATCAGAAATTATCTTTAACACAATTAAAACTGCATTTAGATTGCACATTAGAATACACATTTAGACTAAACATCTTGTGGCATTTTCAAACTGAAACCTGAAATAGAATATATAATAGAGGACAGCAGATATGCTGCTAATATGAAGGATTCGGAAATTATTTTATGATTTTTGTTTACTGAACTATAATGACGTTTACGGTTTGGTTTTGGGGTGCTAGTACAGCAGTCTCGAAAATCATTTATTTTATAAACGCAGTGCCTGCGACATTTTTTATTATGAAAGTACTCATTTGCATATCTGTGATTGCATGTGCATGCCATAAACATTACATCTTTTAACATAACCATAAATTCAAATCTGAAAAAAAAAAATCAATATGTACAATACTCACGAAAAAAATAAATAAAATGACATGACAATTAAAGAACAAAAATTATTTATTAAGCGAGTAAATAAAACAATCCGTGTTCATACTCTGTCCGAATCCGGCCTCGATACGGCTGGTCTTAAGCATGGTATTAAGCATTACTCATTACTAGTCACATTAGGGTCATTGTAATGTTCAAAAACATTATCAACAAATAATATTGTTCCTTAAATGTGTCTATAGTAAATAAACAATTAACATCTACGCCTGACAGAGGACCTGGAGACTCTCATGGTGGAGCCGGCATAAACACATGTAGTTCAACTTTATTGCAACAATGCATACATATAATGGTATTTTAATTACACCAGTAGTAAAAGACTGTAAAAATGCTATAGTAAAAACCTGATAAGAAAGGAATAGTTTGCCCAAAAATTGCGTCAGCAGCCATATCACCCTGTACCCATGACTGGTTGCCCACTGAAGCTAAGCAGGGCTGAGTCTGGTTAGTACCTGGATGGGAGACCTTCTGAGAAAGCCAGGTTGCTGCTGGAAGAGGTGTTCGTGAGGCCAGCAGGGGGCGCTCACCCTGTGGTCTGTGTGGGTCCTAACGCCCCAGTATAGTGACGGGGATACTATACTGTCAAAGAGCACCGTCCTTCGGATGAGACGTTAAACTGAGGTCCTGACTCTCTGTGGTCATAAAAAATCCCAGGATGTCTTTGGAAAGAGTAGGGGTGTAACTACTCTTTTTTTTGCCCAGTGGCCTCTGTCCATCATGGCCTCCGAATCATCCCCGTGTGTGTATATATATATATATATACCCATTGGCCTCTCCACCAGTAAGCTGGTGTGTGGTGAGCGTTCTGGCGCAGTATGGCTGCCGTCGCATCATCATCCAGGTGGAGCTGCACACTGGTGGTGGTTGAGGAGATTCCCCTCTCTATGTGAAGCGCTTTGAGTGTTGAGAAAAGCACTATATAAATGTAATGAATTATTAAAAATATTTTTTTTTTTATAATTCACTCACCCTCATGCCGTCCCCGATAGAGGAACAGAAGAGTGGTTTCCGTTTGTGTTTATTGCATGTATGTTCAGTTTATGTGTTAAAGGGGATCGCCTGGCTTGTAGATTAAAGTTCGGGAGAAGCAGGTTCAGAAAATTAACACGAGTGGAGAGCATGCAGCGATCATGATTAAAACGTGTGTATATAGACTCACCTCATTTCTCCGACAGTTTAGCAGCGTCCTCCACCACCCCTTCTCCGCTCTTCTAGACCTAAATACGGGGGGAGTACTCCGGGTTCGGGACATCCCTCCCCATGGACAGCATCCCAAATACGCATTATACTTTATTCCCTTTAATTGTATACAAGTGTGAACTAGTGAAATTGTCACTGAAATAAGGTCATAAAACCCATACTGATTATTTCTTCACAAGACTTTTGAAAATTGCATCACAGCCTAGAGTATTTGCTCCAAAACTATGTGAAAATCTTCCTGACTACTCATTCAGACAAGACAATAAAGCCTTTTAAAATTTGTATGATGTGTTTTGTGTAAGATATGCAAAGGGCCGTGATCTCATTAATATTACTGTTTTTAACACCTGAGAAGACAAAGGCCCTCCCCTAATGGCCCTATGAGGTGCTATCGGGCCCTATCATTATGAGGAGCCTTGCACAAAGACTGAGAATTTAAAAAGAATGGCATTTAGATTGTTTCGATTTATTTACACAACATAATCCAAAGATACATAACAAGGAAAGACAGAGGCTTGAACAGTCTTTCCTGAAACATACATAAATGTCATTTCCAAGGTGTTTGATTTTTCACTTTACCATGTTCATGTACAGAGTCTCTGAATGTTGAAGTCAGCAGGATCATCAGTGGCATCTGCTCCCTGTAAAAAATACAAAACTATCAAAAATAATCGAGAGAAAATATAGAGCTGCACGATTTTGGGAATACATTTTAGATTTCTCTGGTTAAAATGATTATTAAACATATATGAACACCAAGTTTGTTGTGCATTGTTATGGTCTTTGTATAGGGCTGCATAACATAATAACAGATAGATAGCAGGCAGCCTATATCATTAAAAAGGAACACTTCAGTAACACTACACTAGACAAAAATATATGGATTATCATATGTTACTTCAGATGTTTCCATTCGTTATGAAATGAGATTTGTAAAAAACATGAAGCCTAATGTGTGGCGTGTTTTGCTTTTCAAACTCAAAGCGCAAGTGACTCAAACTCAGCACATGCAGAGAACATTTACTGAACCGATCGATCCTCTCCAAACTATGAAACATTATTGTTACATTATACATATCTACGTTTGAGCAGATATCCACAAACACAGTATTTAACAGTAAACACGGGTCTAAACATTATAATATTCACCATTGAAGAATAAGCCTACTTTATATCATGCTGTGTTTCATTATTGAAGATAAAAACATCTTGTGTGTACGTGTACATTCACTCCAATCTCGTTTCATAACATTTAATGCTGCGTTCAAGTCCTCCTGGGAAGTTCGTACGTACGAGGTGGGAAGTCGTGTTTACGACGTGAGGTGCGTTCAAGTCAGTTTCGTCTGAGCAAAATGGCGGTGTACCTTCTTCTGAATTACAAGAAAATACAGCAAGGTTTGTTAATTCTGCTAATAACATGAAGAACAAAGAATGCGCATCAGGTGTGTTTTTCTTTTTATGTTTTTTATTAGCTTATGAAGCCAATGTAAACTCTATCATTAGGTATAATTATTTTATATTATAATGATATCATATTTTGTGCAGAGAGCTTGTTTTATAAATGAAAAAGCCTTACAATGTTAATGAGTAAACATTGAAATTCAATTAAAATTTACCGTCAACATACGTCGAATGAACGTTTCTCTCTGACACGCCCCCAACTCGTACAGATCGGGGCTTAAAGAAAATCCCGAGCACCCCACTGGTATTTACGACATTGTGGTGGCATTCAAGTGCGTTCAACTCGTAAATACGATCTATACGAGATGACTTGAACGCAGCATTAGTCTGACACCAGTTTAACTAGAAGCTACAATGTGAAGTATACAACCATAAGACGCTTATTAAATGTTTTACCTTAAAATTCGTTCTTATATCAAATCTTGTTCTTCTAATTCTTCTGAGGTAAATCCAAGGTGCACAGACCAAACACTTCCAAACTCGACAAAAGCAGAGCAGGACGGAAGTCGCTGATTCTTTGTTTAGAGGCGATGAGGGCGTGTGGGCGTGGCCACATTAGAGTTAATGAGCTCGGGCTGAAGAAACTGTACATGTCATGCTTTCATACGGATTACTTAAACTGTGAATATTGGTTTACAGAGATCATTTAAAAATGGAGACTTAAAGCTTTGTAAAGACATAACTCTCACGTGTGGGTGGCAAGTGAGCTCCTGGTGGAGCCATGAGGACGACGGCCCGGGCGGAGCTGACGACGGGCTCGACTGGAGACGGGATACCCTTGCCAAGGCAGGGCCGGAGACCATGAGACCCGAGGCAGATCCACACAGCATCGTCAACAGAGAGACTGAAGGGAGTCAGTGGACGACCATTAGGACTGAAGACGACATGAAGCTTTAGCTTTGCAGGGCTAGTGAAGACTACAAGAATATTCCAGTTCCATATCCTCATGATCATAGTACAGAAACCGTCACTCCACATCAGAGTAAAGAAGAACATCACACACCACCAACAGAAGAAAAACGATATACAAGTTATAATAGTTAAATAAAATGTGTACTGCTTGCTTCATGATTCCCAATTATTTCCATTATTTATCCATTACATATTCATAATCACGATAATTTGAAACATTTAATTTGACCTGTGAGGCAGATTCATTACACGACAGATTTAATTAAAGTTGTTTAAGAGTCAAGAAAATGTTTCGGTAACACTTTAGAATACTCTTCCTTCACTAATCAATAACTACACAGGAACAAATGAGTAGAATGAGTGGAATATAACATGTATTCGTGGTTTTTCTTTTTAAAAAGTCTTATTTTTCATAAACTTGTTAGGCACAAAAATAGCATAACTAGTAGCCTAGTGGCTATAAAGCCAGCGCTGGCATTTGAAAAAAAATAAAACACAAGGCTACGTCTGGTATTAAACATGAAAATACATTTAAAATGATGAAGTCTTAGCCTACTTACAGGTTGTGTTCAACAACTGCTGCCTCTGGTTTTAAAGTCGGATCTGCCTCATGTTTGAGTAACAGTTTCTTGTTGAATCCGGTGTTGAACTCGTGGAGATTCTGGAAGCTGTCTTCCGTAAATGCGCAGCACAGAGAGCTAGATTACCATCGTCATTTTCAGGAACATAATCAAACATAAATTGTATCCATTGTTGACGAAGTACAGCGTCCGTGGGAAGCTCGACACAGAAGACCTGACAGCTGGATGAACAACACACTCGACGTGCTGCTGAAATATGGCCATGCCTTTTCCTGCTTATTCCGGAGCGAGTGGTTGATGCAAATGTGTGGGTTAGTGACGTACCATAACCCAGCTGTAGTCCCAATCCAGTCGTTTTTGTAGGCAATTATACTTCTTTATTTTTAAAATACGATATCTCTGCTTACACTGAACTTTCAGCGCTTCAACTTTGCAGATACTGTTCATGCACCAACAGCAACATTACACACTATTTAAAATGAAAAAAGTGAAATTGCAATCAACACCCCCTTTAATAGCGTGCAGTTATTATAAAGTGTTACCAATAATTGCACTCAGTCGAGGTAATGGTAGCCCATTAGTAATGAATCAAGTGTTTCTACATCTTTCTGAATGAACTAATAATAATTTGGATCAGTATCGAAAGTACAGATCATGGGAACACACTAGTAACGACTGAAGATTTGCCAAATCCACCGCAAGGAACAACTATTCAAAATCTCAAAAGCTTACAATGATCTTAGTCCACTTTAAGAGGTCATCATGTTTTCCCTTTTAGATTCTGATCCAGGTAAATGTTAAACACAGAATTTCTTTCAGTCTTCCTCCCGCCTTTGTTTAAATACTTCTTTCATTCCTTCCCGCAACAAAAATAATCTAAATGCAAACAGAAACAAGATTATTTTTCTCACCCCGTTGGCAGATCATTTGCAAATTAAGAAAAATGCACATAAACAGATCACATTAGTAAGGAGCGGGGAGGACAGTGGGCCTCGCTCTCACACTCTTCCTGTGAGTGTGTGTGTGTGTTGTTTCCCGGACACGAACCCATGAGAGCAATCAAAGAGGAGATTCACCGGATTGCAGGACAGTGTTGGAGACATCGGTTTAAATGAGGTAATCTGATAAATGACATTCACTTGATAACATCTTGCTCTGTCCTCTGAAAGTAGCCTAATAATTAGAGTTTCCTTCAGGATGTCCGGTGTGGGTGATGCGTTGAAGACGCGCATATTCCCATCATCGCTCCTGCACAAAATGTATGCCCTAACCCCACCACAGCTGTTAAATACACAAATTATTCACCATTTATTTGCTCATCTTTATTTCTTAAAAATACAAAAGCAACAGTTATTCTTTTTCCTGTTGGATTTTCATATTCTTCCATTGGTATTGTGGCCATATCTTCTCCATCCCCCATTCTGCTGTCGGCTGAGTGGAAGTCAAATGTTAATTTCATTAGCCTAATTAAGAAATGACACAGGTTGGATTAGAGAACATTTAATTATGTGAAAGAGCATTAGACTATGTGGAAAAAGCGGCGGCACTATGAAATAGACATTGATATTTATTTATTATGTCAAATGTTTGTAAAATCATGTAGCCTACACCCATTAACCTTAAATGAAATCTGCTATCACATCATTTTACACATCACAAGCCAGATTATTAATAACTGCTCCTGAAGAGCTACCGTCCTGTACATTTACATCTAGCAGACGCCTTCGACTGAGCTGATGACGTGTGTGTCTCACGAGCGAGTGCGCGGAGGTGTGGACACACACATGTTGACAGCAGGTAGGATATCGCATTATTGTATTCAGACCGAACGCAATAATTGGACGAACATTTTTTGGTACTGAGACTCCCACAGAATATATATGTAATCTTTATTGAGACCACTTCCCACACTTCCGTTCCAGCCCTCGTCCGACAGGAGCCCGCGGCTTTAATGGGAGAGCGCCGTCGGCGGGCCATTATATGCGGCTGAAATGTAAAAATGTGTGTGACAGCCTTTGAAATATGAAATCCACCAAAGCTTTCCCAGAACCTTGCTGACAAAAGCATTCATGAAAGGGTTATTGTTCAGAAAAATCAAGCATGTGATAAACGAAAGGTCCCCTATCACTCCCTCAAATGACATATACTAATCTTTTTGGTGAAGAACTGGAACAGCCAGATGGCTCATTACGGCTGATGTGCTTTGTTGATAAACCTCTCCTTGCTGGTTACAATAAACAGGTGGCACATCATTTCTCCTTGGTTTGAAAAGTCTCCAGATTACTTCAAACGATTCTTACAAATGTAATCCATTTTGTCCATTAATATTTTTCGCTTACATCATTGTGATGCCACAAACAGATGTAGAAGCGAATTTGCTGCAATGTAGACCACAGACATGCCTTACGCTTTTTTCAATAAGTCTTGCTACACTTATCAAGCACAGCGTTTAGTTCAGACAGGCCACGTAGGCATAAGGCTGCGATCAGCTGACACGGTCAGCTGTCAAATCGCTCCAACCACTACCGTTCTCCTATTAGACGGGAAGGATATATATGTGGTACTTCCGCCTCGGATGTGTGCTTAAACTGCTCGCAATCACCTGCTATACAACTAAACTCAGCATGAAAATTATTTCGACGATATTTATATCACTTCTTACCTGCTGGTTCCTGGCGATGGACACTTTAGACATCCTAGGACAGATATCTGATGATTCTCCGGACGAGAGGACCTCGATCCAGCTCAGTTAGTGAGGCGCAGTTCTAGGACAGCGGCAAGGAATCCTTCCTCTGTCAGCGATTGGCCCAAAGATAGGATCGATCCTGTACTCTGAGATAGGATCGATACCCTGTACTCCCTCAACATACAAGCTCCTCCGAATTTGACTCACAATCAGCTCTGGACCTTTTACAAGAAGTCCAAGACCCACAGCCCATTTCTACCAACGAAGCGCCGTCTCTGAGAAAAGAAGGAATACTTCCACTGACCAGACGAACCTAACTCCAAAAAAGGCAAAATCCTCTCACCCCTCCCGAGCGCCAGCAGAGCAAGCAGATGACAGGATCTTCTCGGTGCTGCTTGCAATCCAAGGATCCCTCTCCAACATGGACAACAGAATCCAAGCGCTGGAATTACAACGCTCAGCTTGCGCACATCGGATGATCTTCGAAGGACAGACTTCCAGCTCGGCCTTCACTCCCGAACCGGCGGCTAATCGTCCAAGGAGAACTCTCGGATCGGCGTTACCAGCAGCTTCCACAGGTGCACCTTTCTTTCCCCCAGCAGCTGCTGTCTCTCCTCACCTGCGTGCTCAAGTTCTGTCAGGTAACTGTAACGGCAAAAACCACAGAAGCAGTAATGCAAGTGAAAGTGAATTTATTTCTCAGTCCACGGTCAGACAAACACAAAGACAAGACTGGTGACGCAGGGACTAGATGGTCAGGGTCCAGGTGATGAGTCCAGATGTGAAGTCAAGTGAAGATCCAGGTGAGGTGATGAAATCCACGGCAGTGATAATCCACACGAACCAGATATGAGTAGACACGCCGACAGGAAGGATCTTTACACACACACACACACACAAAGGACATCAAACAACGATCTGACAATGAGAGGAGAAAACTGTGAGTAGGGTTCCAAGCATCAACAGTTTAATTCCCTCAGAACCTTTTTCCCTGTGTTATTCCACCGTGGACAACGCAATTAAACTTATTAAGTTAGCCGGCAGAGGAGCGTGGCTCAGTAAAGTGGATATCACCGACGCATTCAAAATAATGCCCTTACACCCGTCCCAGTGGCATCTTTTCGGCGTTAGTTGGCGGAACAAATATTATTTTTCAGTCAGACTCACATTCGGGTGTAAAAGCTGCCCCAACACTTTTTAGACATTGTCAGAAGCACTCTGCGGGGGGCTACTTAATAATTTTAAACTGCAATTCGTTCTCCATCTGTTGGACGATTTTTTCCTCATCGACTTTCCGGACGCTAACCCATCGTGCAGCATAAATCTCCTGGTTAAAGCGTTTAATAAATTCGGTATCCCCTTAGCAGAAGAGAAAACAAAAGGTCCTTCTCGCATCCTTGATTTTCTGGGGATCACACTAGATTCTATCAAAATGCAAGCATCTCTTCCGCTAGATAAACTAATAAGAATTAGAGGTTTCATTAAATCTTATTCTCTATTAACTATCCTAACTAAAAGGGATATTCTTTCTCTGCTGGGGCATCTCAGTACTGTTCGTTCTCTCACACAAACCGTTCGTTTCGTGTCTTAGGCCATCAATGTGTACTTACATTTACGAGTCATTGAATCATTTTAAATTTGGACTTCTCTGTGCTGCTCTTTGAGGTAGTGACCATAGACCTGCCTTATATGACTGACAGAAAAGAACGGTTTGACCTAAAAATATAAAAATTGAAAATACTGCGTAAACAAAGACACCTACATCTTGGATGCCCATGAGGTAATCTAAAACATATCAAAAATTAATTTCAAAGTGTACTTTTCCTTTAACTGATAGACTAATCAGTTTTTGACCACATTTCAGACTTTTCTGAGTGCTAACATTCTTGTCTTCTTTTCTCTCTCTCTCTCATTTGTCAAAAGATCTGTAGCCAGTCGCAATAAACCCCTTAAAGAAACTCTTTCACAGTTCACCAATATCTTATACAAAATCATTTCTTGTACTTCTTTTCCTTTGAAATCTTGGCAGTCATTGTATCCTTCTGTAAGCAACTCTTGCAGAGGCTTCATAAAAAGCCTGCAAGCCTGCAGGTCAAGGGGCAAAGTGCTGATGGATTATGGGATTGCTCTATGCCCTGGTCTTGCTGACAGCCTTTATTGGTTACTTGAGGATGAGCGTGTAACCCTTTATATAATTATTGTATTAAAGTCAGTGTGCTCCTGCCTTGCTGGCACTTGCCCCTGGATCAATGTGAAGATAATTTCAGAAATGAATAGTTAGTATCGATCGCCCCCTCCCCGTTCTTTGAGCTGGCTTATCAGCGACAGGGACATGTCGCTGTAGATTATTGCAGCAATGTCATTTATGGGCTCTATGATAGTTTTTGTGTGATTTTGGAGTGGGCTGTTTCAAACAAAGGAAATTCAATTTGAAATGGATTTCTTGCTGTCTGCTTTTTCACCCTTTACTCGTATGTACACAAGTAGCAATAAATCACAATCGTTTGGATCTCTTTCTCTTTTATCTCATTGCCGGGGCTCTTTGGAGCCACACAGGTGCTGGAGTGTTGTAAAGGGCAGGCATCAGCACTTCAGCGGCCGGCTGAGGGATTGCATGTGTTTTGGTATGGACACATTTGTGATTTCTGGCCTGTTGTTTGGAGGAGCTTAATGTTATTGTTGTTATTTTCCTTGCTTGGCCATTATCTGAGGCCTTCGCGGTGCCACGGTGCGTCTGCATCTTTATTTAAGGTCATGGCATGCAGCATGAAATATAAAACTCCCCAGTAAAACAATTCAATTCAAATTTATTTGTATAGAGCTTTACACGATATATATTTCTATATATATCGTTTCAATATATAATATATATAAATATATAATATTTATATATAAGTTTCAAAATACTAAAAATTATGTGGAGAGTGAAAAATAATTTAGTACCAACACATATTAAAAATAAATTCATGTTAATCACAGACAATAACAACAGAAGAAAAGGCAATTTTAGTGTACCATATTCACGTACCTCAAAAAAACAAAAGGGGTTCCTTGTAACTGGGATTAGTTTATGGAACTCTTTGGATAGAGGTCAAAAATCATGTAACTCGATTGTTCAATTCAATAAAATGTACAAAAAATATGTACTTGAAAAATATGAAGGAAATGAAGCATAAGAAATAATGTTTTATTTTTGTTTTGTTTTTTTTGTTTTGTTTTTTGTTTTTTTCTAAATTGGTAATTGTTAATTGCTGGGATGTGAAATAATACTGAAGAAATATGTATGTGTATGTATATATATGTGTGTATGTATATATATATATATATATAGAAAGGAAGGGGAACGGAAGAAAAAAAAATGGCGAGCCATCTGTTTTGTATAAGCTTAGATAATTGAAAAAAGGGGCATTAATTTATAAGACTATGTCTTCTTTATGCTCCTATTCAGTAATGAATGTTATTATTTTGTTGTAGTGGAGATTATTGTTGTGTCTATAATAACATCATGACTGAATAAAGAAAATTTGATTGATTGATTGATTGATATTGTTTCAAAGCAGCTTTACAGAAAGTGATCAATTCTTGCTTGGATTTGCATGATTTTCACTGATATTGTTGATATCTGCATCAGTGTGTGTGTAACAAAACCAATAGTGCACAGTAAGTTACGCATTACTAAATACTTTTGCATTGCAACATTAAACGTAGTTGAAACTTAACGTATTAAAACAAATATTTACAGAAGCCTCCGATTAGAAGTAACATTTGGAATAAAACAGCAGATTGAAATGCATCAATAAGCTTTATTTTTTTTCTCTGTGTGCATTGGTTTACTCTGAATGTCAAATAAAATCTCTCATTATCTTTTTTTGTAGGTTTTTTTGCGGTAGTTACTCCGAGTGAAGGCGGAGTTCAAATAGGGACTGAAGTTCAAATTAAATCTTTTTTAGATTGTTGTTTCCCGCACTCCATCTCCCCAGACTCGAAGCTTTAGTGGGTTTCTGTAGAGGATACACAACAATATCAAGAGCAACTAACAACGACAAGCCTTAGGGTGCTTTCCCACCTGAGTGTTTGTTTCGGATCCTGGTGCGTTTTCTACCCCGGTTCGGTTTGTTTAGGCATATGTGAAAACCGCTGTCGCTCTCCGATCCACAGCAAAACGATCACTCTGAGACCGGCTGAATGAGACGTCTCGACCCCATTGCAAATGAACTCTGGGGCGGTTCGCTTGAGGTGTGAAAGCAATCAGACCCAACAGACCAAATGGTATTATAATTCATAACAGGACATGTGCTATAAAATAGCAGTCTGATTCTGTTAGTTTCAAAATAAACAAGCATTGGTTCACTGCCACTTCTGCTCCCAAGGATTTATTCAAATGAACGACGTTTCGACCCAAACGGTCTTCGTCAGGTAAGCATCAATCAAAGAAAGGTACAATTTATATCAGTGTGAACCATCACATCTGACCTCATTAGTGAACTATTTACCCAATCATCCAATGACATAACTACCACTGACAATAACTACTAATTAAACACGCATGTAATCACTAAAGCAAAAAAACTACAGAAAAAAAAAATATACATGTTCACAACACAAATGTTCACAAGAAAAGTTTCCAATTAAACTCTTTTTTCAATTAAAACCTTTTGGAGAAATAGTATATATAAAAGGCTTTCCTCTTATTCATGTCACCACCCCTTCTGGGTACTCTTACTAGTTCTAGATTACGGATTACTAGTTCTAGATCTACTAGTTCTGGGTTACGGTACTAGTTCTATACCATAGTAGCTGAGAGTCGACAAATTCTTTTGGTCATTCAAACGTATATTACTTCCACGTTCTGCAATGCACGTTTTTAAACAATGCTGCGTTTTACCTATGTATGCTTCACCACATGGGCATTTGATCATATAAATTACATTTTTGGTGTTACACAAAATTATTCCCTTCATTTTTTAATTGTTTCCCAGAATGAGGATGGCTAAAAGTGTGGAATTTATTTGTGAAATTCCATTGTGCACATTGTCCACACCTATAATTACCACCAGGGACTTGCTTGGACGATCCCACCCTTGGTAGGCAAGCCACCTTGGTAAAGATCCTCCACGATTTGTTCATAAAAGAGATCCCTGTATACAGTATATGGTGGTGAGAGCCGATAGTGTGATCATCCGAACAATCCATTTTCAGTCCCTGATGATAGGTGTGGACAATGTGCACAATGTAATTTCACATCTATATTAGATTACGACTAAACCTAAATTACGACATATGCTTTCGGTAACACTTTACGGTAAGGGTACATGAATTATCACTATTAACAATAGTTAATGCATCAATTATGCATTCATTCATGCATTAATATCTCATGAATCATCAGGAACCAACACAAGTTCAATGTTTTTCATTCATGTCTTCATGAATGAACAACACCTTAATTAAAACATTAACTAAGATGAGCACATCATCATGAATTATGATTTATTACGCATGATCATGATTTTTCTTTGTTTAAATTGTGTTAGTTCCTGATGATTCATGAGATATTAATGCATGAATGAATGCATAATTCATGCATTAATTTATACATGAGTTCATGATAATTCATGTACCCTTACCGTAAAGTGTTACCATGCTTTCAATCTAAAATGCGGAATAGTTAGTTCAGGCGTTCATGACATCAAGGCTAGATTATTGTAATGCTCTACTGGGTGGTTGCCCTGCACGCTTAATAAACAGACTTCAGCTAGTCCAAAATGCAGAAGCTCGAGTTCTTACCAGAACCAGGAAATATGACCATATAAACCCGTCGCCCCTGTATCTCTTAAGATTTTAACTGTGACTTTATCTTCAGAATTGACCAATGAAACAAAACCCTTTGTAATAAAAGGTGCAAAGTGTTTTGTGCTTTCAGTTTTTGACTCGAATACTGGATTTCCCACTTACATAGATGCATTACCTTAAAAAAATTATTTGAAATTCTTGTAGTCTCAGTCATTAATACAGGACTAACATAGTTGACAATTGACTTATTCTTTTGACTAGACTTCAACTTTGCAGTCCAAACAAGACATCTATTTTCAAAATATCCAATGTTGCATACTAAATCTCGGTCAGTGTTCACACGACCATTGGTGGTTACACTGCGGCTTGGTGCTTTCAGTTTGTCACCTGAGATTCGACAGGATTTCCTTATACTATCTATAATGACAATAAAGTCTAAGTAAAAAATATATATAAAAAATACATATGTGTGTGTATATATATAGCAATGTTCTTAGGCACAATGTTCTTAAACCTTTCTGAAATAATTAGGTCACGTAACTTCTCAAAATTATCAACATCGAAAGCAATACACCAACCATCAAAGTGCAAAACAAGTTTTCTTTCTACTTCATGTGTTTGGCAGTCCCCTTTCCTCCAGTTCCTAAAGTGCTGGTGGTTTGCCTCAGGAACTAACTTATAAGCTTTTAGGATAGCCACTTTTACTTTATCATAATCTCTTCTGTCCTCCATTGTAAGCTCAGCATATGCCTCCTATCTTTTACCTGTAATCACATTTTTAAGCATAATTCCATCCATCCATCTTCTTCGAAAGGTGGACGAGGAAATTGTATGGCCTCAAGTGGAATGTGTTTTCCACTTGGTGTAGAGAACAGTTCTGGAGTTTCTTCAAGATCGTTTCTCTGCGGGTCTTTCCCCTTCCACGCTTAAGGTGTACATGGCTGCCATTGCAGCTTTCCACCAGCCATTTAGCGATGGACCTCTGGGGAGGCACCAGCTGATCATTCGTTTTCTCCATGGTGCAGGGTTCCTGCCTGGGACCTAGTGGTGGTTCTCGAAGAGTTATCCTTGGCCCCCTTCGAACCCCTTCAGTCATCTTCGCCCAAGGATCTGATGTTCAAAATGTTATTTTTGCTCTTACGTAGCTATTACATCACTTAAGAGGGTAGGAGATCTCCAAGTCCTGGCAGTGACACCAGCTTGCTTGGAGTTTGCCCCTGACAGAGTTAAGGCCTTTTTGCACTGAGACCGGGCTATGTGCCTAAAGTGCTTTCTAACATGGCACGGTCTACGGTCCTGCAGGCATTTACATTTTACAATTGTTCATTTAGCTGACGCTTTTATCCAAAGTGACTTACAAATTGCTATATATGTCAGAGGTCGCACGCCTCTGGAGCAACTAGGGGTTAGTGTCTTGCTCAGGGACACATTCGTGGGCATTCGAACTTCGCAGTGCGAGTTCCCTTGAAAGGGAACATCTCAGGTTATGACTATAACACGTTTTTCCTGAGAAGGGAACGAGACAATCCGTCGTCCTGCCATGCCCCCCGAGACAGCAGAGAGCGTCTTGCTTCATCGCGAGGCTGGTGTGCTGGTGTGCGTGTGTGTGTGTGTGTGTGTGTGTGCCGGCGTCACTAACTATCCGGTTATGCCGTCACATGTTACGCCACAACGCAACACCAATCAGGATTGGATTAGTTTCATTCATACTTCAGAGGCGCACACTAAGGGAACGTCCCCAAAGAGTTGTTTTCTACGACGCAGTGTCTCGTTCCCTTCTCAGGGAACAAGGACGTTTTGTTCGAAGAGCATGCCAAATAGGCATAACCTTTACTCCACTTAATTACATGTAAGTGTGAACTTGTGAATTATGATTATAACAATAACTGTCGGAGCTGAAAGCCTCGTATAGGCAATACTTCGAGGTGTAATGTGGTTTTGCTTCAGGCGACCCGAGTTCGACTCCCAGCTCAGGGACCTTTTGTGATTAAAAAATTCTAATTAAAACTGTAATAATGAATGTTAAATAAGAAAATAAATAAATGTTTTAATTATTTTCCAGTGGAATAATTTACTGAATAATCTACAAAGGACAACCACAACCTCAAATAAGAGGAGTCTGACTCTAAATAGCTGATTAGAGAACAAGTTGAAAGAAAGTAAATAAAAGAAGAAAAAAACTTTTACTAACAATAAAAATGCAAATCTGAACAAATTATAAAGAATATACCTGCATAAATGCCGTCTGCGAGAGAGAGAGAAATATGTAGCCTATCATATCATACAAAAAGACATATCAAGTAGTAGAAAATGTACATGCATCTTAGTTGATTACAGGCTACTCTTGACAGAGAGCTGGTTTGGTTTCTGATAGACACGCAGAGGTGGCTGTGGCTGTTTCAGTTGCGGTCTACTTGAGCTTATTCCATTCATTCTATCGGGTTTGAGCTACATTCATATTTAGTTCAAAAAAACTTATTCAATCTCTGGAAATCTGTTTCAGTCTGCTCTAATTAGATTTCATGTGGTTGGTGACTTTCTCACACTATGTAAAATGTAAACATGTCAGACTTTGTAAGAAAATATGCTGAAAGTCCGAAAACAAGAAACAAGGTGTTATGGCAAAGTACCGAACGAGCAGAAAATGACAATATAATGGAGACATGTTTTGAAGCCGGTGTGAGCTCCAGAATGTGGCCTCTGGCTCAGAAGACGCAGTAGTCCAGCGTGGTGGCTACATATGTTATGCTGTAAATAAGACAACTTCTGTTTTGCAAACCCCTCCATTTTGTGGTAGTTGTTGTTGTTTTTGGTGTATACTTACCAATGCAAAATTATTGCCATAGAAACCAATGCAGAAATTCCAGAAAACGAAAGAGAGGCATTGGACGCACAAATCGGACCAGAACAGATACGCGATATGGACAGTCAAAAATATTAGATCAGATTCCAATTGGATGCACAATGATTTAGATTTGGACTGACAGTAAGAATGTAGCCTTATATATTTGATACATATTTTATTATAAATGTCCTCTTAGTAGTTTCTGTATTATAAACGTTCTCTTAGTAGTTTCTGTATTGGACCAATGCAGAAAGAGAAATACACAGAAGCACAGCAGAACACAGCACACTTTGACTGTCTCCCTTATCTGTCACACCCATCTCAGGTCTTGGAGTCTCTATTAATGAGCTGGTGTTTTATAAGGGATCATACGAAATGTGCAGAGTTGTGGAGACTTCCAGGAACAGGGCTGAGAATCACTGCTCTCAGTGTTTGTTGATCACTACGAGGACAGCTCAAAGTAAGTGTGTGTTGTTTTCATACAGACCATTTTTTATCAAAGAAGACAATTTGTCATACCTCCTGTAGATATACTAATGGTGCTGATTTGCTCACCTATCCCAGCTGACTCGAGGCAGACATGCTCACTGTTCATCTAAACAAACAAAAGAAGCACATAAAGATCACCTTTGCCGTTGCACACAATTGATTTGTCTAGCACAACAAATGGGGTTTAGGGGAGGCAGCCTGGGGCATTACTTGTCCTTTCATTTCCATTTACATACCAGGGGATTCATTTATTCCCAATTCCCCCATTACTCAGCCCAACACTTCTTCTCTTGAGACTGTATCAGTGTCAACTTTTATTGCTGTTACAGACCACCATGTATGGTTGGTTAAGTTCTGTTCAGAGTCAAATCACAACAGAAATTATGCTTCAGACCAATATACTGTATAAAAAAATAAAATATGCAACAAATTCACAACTGACCATGCAAAAAAGATCAAACCAAACATGTATCCTTGTAACTTTCCTCAATCAAAAGAAAGCCCAGCTGTTTGACTCACTCCCTATTACAAAACAGATCACAAAAGAAAGTGGCGACTCCATATTTCCCTAAGCTGAATGTGTAACAGATGTTGTGTCGTGCTATTATCATCTAGTGTGTTTCTTATTTTGACCATTGAGTGACAGTGTATTGTGGGAGCCATGAAAAAAGCCGGGTGCAGACTGTACGATTTTTAATGGTCTTTTACGATTGCCACTGTGATCCATGTCAAACGGTCTCAGTTGTCATTAATGTCAGACTACATGTGCAGTCAAGACTGACACACGCAAAACAGAGGTTTACGTCATCAATCCATGACAAGCTTGGTGCTTATGAACTGCATTACATGCAGAAATAAGTTGGTGGCTAGCAAACAAAAACAATTTATAGCTTTAGTTTTGATCATGGCTTGTCGTAAAGAAAAACAGAAAAAAAAACATGTGTGTGGAGCAAGTGCTGCTTTGGAGTTGTTGCACCAATTGTTTTATGAAGTTCTGTGCTCCTATTGGCTTTTGACTTTTGATGTTGTCGTAGGAGAAACCACACTGTCTGGGGGGCTGAGGGGTGCAAGGCTTGGGTCCCACAACGCCAGACTTGGGGCCCAGGAACAGAGGAATTTGCTCTTTCCTTGAAGTGTGGGTACGGCTTGCTCCACTCTTTTGGGGTGAAACAGAACACACACACCAACAAAGACAATATACATGTTTTTATAAATGTAATATAATCTTATTATATGTGCCTATTCCTCAAAATCTGATTGCCTAATCCAGTAACTTTAAGCATGTTTGTCTCCTAATTTATATATTTTTAAAAAACTGTGTGTGTGTTTTGTCAAAGATTAAGATAAAGCTGTGTGTGCCACATTACACACATCCGTGCATGAGATACAAAACAACAGTTGCTATGAACGACTGCGTCTTGAAAACGTCTAGCTTTGCTACGGTGGCGGGATTGCAGTGCTAATCAGTCACTTGTGCACAGTGGGAAAGGTCAATAAGACGATCGCCCTGCCATAAATCACCCATAGAGGTCCTGCTCACTTCAAATCACCAAAACAAGCTTTGATTCGTTTCAGCTGTCTCGGAATTATACCTCATCAAGGAAGCTCGTTACAAAATGCATTTTCATAAAATTAATTTGTTAAATATTTCAAAGAGAGAGTACATTTGAAAGTGTTAAACAATGAAGACATTTCTATGTATACTCATGCGATTATTTTAAAGTGTTTATTACCTCTTCCGGTCTGTCAGAAGCGCACCACGAGGACGTCCCCTTTAACGAGGCACTCCTGAAGATCACGAGCAGAGTCTTCCTCCTGGTGCGGGTCAACAGATGACTCTCCGGAAACAGATGATCCTGACGCTCGTTCTTCTCATCCTTCCTGTGTCTTTTGGGCAAGAGAAACAAACGGAGTCTTTCAATGGGATGATTTCAGCGTTTGTTTCAAAAGTTTGTGCTCTGAATTTGCAGTCTTCTGATTTCAGCTCTGTCTGTAATTACTTGCTTGTCCTCTTATTGGAAAGAAAAATGATGGGTTTATGGGGGCAAAAAGGGCTGACCTGTTCTATCTGTCCATGCATTCATGTGAGGGTAATGATGACAAACTGGAATGTTAACTGATGATTAGCAGAAATGGTAGCAGTTAATTAGCTGGTTCTTCGTTTATTGTTCCATTTGCACATTTTGGGGAGCAATTGTTATTAATTAGAGCTATCAAGCCGAAAGGGCCGAGGTGGAACCTTACCGTAAATCACAGTGCAATGAAAAGTCCATTATCGTGTCCTGTACCGCCGGCCCGCGAGCCGTGATCTACTAGCGATATCCAAAAGCAGATCAGGCTGGAAAAAGTGTACGGGATGACTTCTGCTTCACTTCTTATATAATCAATGAAAACTTACTCAAATCCATTTGGTGTTCATGCGTTAAATACCGAATTACAATAAAGCTGAGATGGAAATATGTTTCTGAAGCTTTATTTTTAGGACATATTTTAAACATGTAAATAGCCACATTAGACTTGTATTTCTCTCTGGATGTGCAGATGGCATTAGTGTTAATGGTTTGTGTTTTGCCAGCTAGCAGCATTGAAGCTGATGTTGTATATGGAGCGGTTAAAGAGCTTGTGACTGCCAAACCCAGAAAATCAATTAAATAAATGAGAAAAATGACTCCGGCGGAGCAAATATGAACATTAAAATAATCAAATTACTTTAAAGGAAATCAATCATATAATTTAAAGAGTAAACAGCCTGAATCTTTTCACTCTCCCTTGTGGTTTACAGGAACAGAGGTCTTTTATTTGGCCATTGATATTTCGCTAGACTTCGAGATTTAGCTTTCTCTTTTTTTTTTTAAAGGAAAACGAATAGGCTCCAGTTCTGAGCGCTTTATTATTTCCAGCAGAGAGCTTTAGGAGAGATCTATTTGTGAGAATCTGATTTATAGGAGACCAAGATGAAGCTCCGTATTTACGGATTTCAAAATATTCCGTACTTTTACTATGAATGGTTTGGTTATGTTAATTTTAAGTTAAAATATGAATATTTCAACATACTAAATGAGATCCTAACACAAATCACTATGATTGATAAACATTAGATATATGAGTTACGATGTTTCTGTAGAATGGCCCCTGTTATACGCCATTACAAGGGAAACCACTGCACTGTAATCTTGGCATATTAAGATAATGATCAAAGACTTCTGGGATTTGTCTGCATTCAATCCATCCTGAATTTCAAACTCACATCTGAGTCATTTTTATCCATCCTTTGTAATTGTATTCTTGAGTATTGGCATGGATGAAGAAGAGCAGTGTTTCGCATCCCTGGTCCTGTGGACCCCAACACCGCACACCGTGGGCTTGTGTACACTTATCCGGACACAATCCGCTCTCCATACACACCAGCGTTTTCCAGAATAATCCAAATGTTTCTCATCCACACTGAAATGTTGGAGGACTTCTTAAATCTTCTTCCTGCACGCGAGTAAAACGTAACAGAAGTTCACTGGGATGATTCAGAGAGGAATAAAGTTCTCATGCTTTTCTTGTGACACGATCACTTTATTAGCAACATCACACTCACTCCCAATCCCATGTGTGTCTAACGGGGATTTCATGTTTGCTTTGATTGCTTGCTTGAACTGAAGTCCCCTTCCCCGCTCGTCTCAGTTCATATCATATATACGTCCGAACCGTGGCGCGTGTGCATAATCACGCTGACACAAACGTTGTAAAAGGCTGTGAAGAAAGCACTAAATAGTAAATAGAGTTGCTCTTTATCACTTGTGTTGCTCTTTTGTAATCAGCACATGACCGTACTTGCATCAATCTGCTTTAAATGCTGCAAATGTCCTAAAGATTGGGGAGTCCATTTGTGCTGAAGCCGAGCAGAAACGAGATATACATTCTCTCCGCTTCGGTCACGCTTGTCAGTAAAGTGAGAGAGAACACACACAAACACAGTTTTATTGAGTCATATGCCATCTATGGATCACTTCCCTGATTTAGTACGATTTATCGAGTTCACACGAACCGTACGCCAGACTCGAGTTCAGATAACAGCGTTCACATCCTCCAAACGAACTCTGACGCACACACGAGACGCAGGACAGCAGATCAGAGGCATTTTCTGTCATCTTTTCAGTTATGTTATAATAAAGCGTTGGATAAAACCTCTGTCTCAGTGTGGATGACACACTCCACAAACGTGTCCAGATTATGGACGTAGCCTTGGATGTCTCGTATCTGACACACACATGGTTTATTCTGCGAGCTGATGAATTGATCCTGGAGGGCCACCGTCCTGCAGAGTTTGGCTCCAACCCCAATCAAACACACCTGCTATATTAAAGGCACAGCTGTATATGACATTTATTATAACAGGTTTATGTGAATATTGTTTTACTTTAATGAAAATCTATAATACTAATATTCTGTAAGTCAGACAGTCTGCAGTTTAGGCAAAGCGTTCAATTATGCTGTAATGTTGAATAGAGATAATCACTCATTTTATACCCAGAAATATAAAATATTTAAAAACAGTCCTTATGTTTTTGGGATTAATTATGATTAATTACAGAAAAATGTATGTGTGTGATCAAATTAGTTTTTTTTTTTTATTAACAGCTCTAGTGGCAAATCATCAAAACAAACACGCTTCCTCATATTTTGACGTTCTGCCGTACTGTGATCATGCTGAAATATGACAAATTAATATCTCTCAATATGCGTCATGATAGCATTCCCAATCCCCCTGACCCAATCTAGCCTGGGCCCTCAATTAAGATTGACACCCCAATATAATACATATTGAAGAAGAAAGTAGTGCAAAATCCACAGGGTGAGTGTTTTGGACGTTCATTCTGGGAAACGGACCTGGGCAGGAGCAGGACAAGTGTGTGTTTAATCCACATCAGGGTCTAACGTGGCCACAATTACACAGACAGAACAGCCGGCTTGAATTTAAGATCATAAAAGATCTTTATTTTTTTAAATGAACATTTCACATGTCAATAAGTAAAAACTCAAAGTGTGAGGTGCTTCTATTTACACTAATAATGTGAGCCTGCTATCTGTACGCCTCTCTGATCTCTCCAAGCGCTCTGCTAATCTCGCAGTATGAACGGTTACTCGAGCTGATGAAACTGGGCCCAATGAGCTGGTCCTCTAGTGCCGCTATAAAGCTCATTCATCTTTATTTGATCCGTTGTTGACGTGGGGTCCAGGGCCGCTGACAGAGGTTACGTCCGTGAGTGACCGGTGCCTGCTCGTTTGGCCTCTCATGTTCCCTCTTTCCTCATCTTCCTGCAGGAACGAGGCCGTGCCGAGAGGTTGAGCGGGACCTGATGTCAATTTCACGGGGCCACAAACTGGAACATCCAATATCTTTGATGTTCAACACACTTATGCCAGTATAGGGTTATCCGGTGTGTTTAAGTCTGAAAACACTAACCCTCAGTTTCACAGACAAGGCTGGAGTCTAGTGCCACACCACTGCATGCTTGAGCTGTTTTAACTGAAAGCAAAGCTAAGAACATGCTTACACACCAGTAATGTTTTGTTTCTAAGGAAGCTAATTGAATCAGGGCCTAATCCTGGTTTAATCTAAGCCCTGTCTGTGGAACCAGGCCCACAAGTTCTGACATGCTTTATATTCACTTAATTAATTATAATATATTATAATCACTTAATTTTGAGAGTCTTTTGACTCTATTCATGTAGAAGTGGTATAACATAATTCAAGTCAGCAAGACCAGAAATGATTCCTGTGTGCAATTTGAAGCTAGTGAATATAGTATACAAATACAAAAGCTTCTAGCCTGGCTAGCCAGACCAAGTATCATTGAGAATGGTCTGGAAACCACACGTTCAATTTCTCGTATTTGAGGCGTGGTTTACGAATACGAATGTATTATTGGGTGCTACAAACGTCTCTCAAATGCGCCTGTGTTCCCTCCCCGTTCTGTGATTGGGTCCCTTTTCAGAGGAAAATTTGGTTCATGGTATCCAGACTGCAGAGCGAATTAAATCCCGCTGCTGCAATGCAGAATGGGGAAAACCGTAATGTATTAGTTCACATTACTGTATTATAAAATGCTAAAATGATTAGTAATGATCACTTCTGATATGTGAAAACCCTGGGTTTTACAGAATGAAATCAAAGTGCTTGGTCTAGTTTTCTGTGTTATAATGTGCTCATTACTTCTCGCTTTACACACCTATTTTTGACCACGTTTACAAGAATTGCTGCCTTATTAAGAAAATGACATTAATTGTGTCAATGTTTAATTTGGGACAATAGAGCAAGCCGGCTCAGTTTCCGGCACATCTTAAAATAAAGAAGGCGCCTTTTACGGGTGCTAATTCAGTACAAGCCTCGTGTAATTATGTCACGTCCAACACACAGGCTCAATATTAGCACTTACTGTGATACCTGAGAAGCTTCTGTGAAATCACAGTACGAGTTCACTTCTCCAGTGAGGTCTTGATGATAGCAGTGTAAACCGACCAGCCTGCTTTGTACTATATGCAAAGCCTAAAAGGATTTTTCTGTTTGGTCAGCTGAAGAGCTTATCTTGAATTATAACTGCAGTCATTGTCTTTCAGTCCTGTGAATCCTCTCTGTCTTTCATCCACTGCACCACATTCGGTTTATGGTGTTCGAAACAAAGGGACTGATCCTTGTTTTATTTCAGATGTGCGTGTAACCCCTCCGGTTCCCGGTGCTCGGAGCGGCGCTAACAAGGACGCTAAAGACCGCAGTCATCATTCCCGAGTGCGCCTCTTGAGGCCAGGGGAGTGAGGTTTACTCTTTACTCGCTGGCCTCATATGCCAGTAATACTCTTTGTCTTCCCTAGCCCCTTCATATAAATAACATTTGCAATTAAATTTCTTCTGAGAGACATAAACCAGATCTCCTCTCCATTACAGGAAAAGCTCAGCGTTTGAATGTTTGGATGAATATATTTTCATCATGGCACAAACAAATCTGATTATTTTAAACCATCAACATCAACATTCATATATTTATATATGGGTCAGTGACATATATACCATAAAAAAGTGTTTTTTCAAAAATTTCAAATAACAGGCATAAAAATGGTTGACTTTTGTTCTACTAACTCTCATCTTTATAGAAACATATGTTGTTTCAAAATTTTCAATTGGAATCAGAATTTATGTGATAATTTGTTGAATTAGTGCGTACAATCGTCATATGGTGTGACATGAAAGTAATTGTATATAAACTGAAAATGGATTATACCTTTCTTAAGTTACTCACTTTATCAAAGTAATTTATCACAACTAAACTGTGATCCATTATAGTTTTGTGAAAATTAATTAAATTTGTGTATTATTTTCTAAAACATTGCTCAATGTGAGACCTATGGCGTCGGCCTTTCAACATATTTTCTATTTATTGTGACAAACCTTGCTAGAAAATTATAAAAGTATTTGTGACTCTTGCTGATACTATTTTCTATGTATTCCATGAATATTTTCTGGTTTTATCATTAATGAAGGTATGTTATTTTCACAATTTGGAATGTCACACCAAATGATATAGTGTCACACCATATGACAATGTCGCCATGTGTCAATGCAAACCATGTATTATCCTACTTATTGGTGAGTACTGATCACTCATATGGCAGGGAATATTTAACCACTCGTAAATGCTGGAAGGTAATATTCAAATTTTATTGATTTATTTGATATTTAACAATAAAACAAACGGGTTTTTTTAATATTGTATGAGCCATATGAACATATGTTTGTGTATTAAATTTCATTTAAATTCAAAACTGGTCTGCAATATGTATTAATATAAGTAAAACAAACAATTTTTTATACCATATGAACCGTGAACATACAGCGTAGCTGAGTGGATCCACAAACAAATGAGTTAATCTAGACTCCAATGTACTTTGTACATAAGCCAGTCAAATTTGGAGAGAGTGGCAAACCGACTGCTTTGCTGAGGTTGTGTTAAGCAGTGTTGTGGACTCGAGACTCGGACTCGAGACCATATTTTAATGGTCTCGGTCTTGTCATGGACTCGGAATTGACTCGTACTCGAACATATTAGGACTCGGACTTATCCCCGAGTCCACTCGAGTCCCATTCAAAATATGTCATGATTATTACTGTATGTTTATATTTCTTTAAATTGCTGTTTGATTGAAACGTCCAATGATTGCTGACTTTCTTGTGTGCAACTGACTCTAACGACTATAACGACTATAACTATAACGTTCACGGCACGCAAATGTAGCAGGACCCAGGTCAGATGTGGAGCCTCTAGCTCAACTGTGTATTGAAAATGTCTGCCTTATCATCCATAATTCAGTTTGCATATAAGAGCCACACAGAATTCGTATGCAGTAAAGTCATGTGAAAGAGCACTTTTTGATTGTAATAATTGTAAAGCATATAATAAAATTACCTATACACCACTATGTGGCCTTTTTACAATTACAGTGTACATGATTCCATGGTATATTTGGTTTACTGTTTGAGTATGGTGCCAATTTTATTGTTACCACCAAATATTTTACATATTCTTGAAGATATCTTTAAGTCTGGTTTGAGACCCAACCTTAGGTTATCCAACCTCTCTCGTTTCGGTCTCGATTCAGACTCGACTCTCGACTCAGACTCGACTCTCTATGGTCTCGGTCTCGACTCGGACTCGACACTCTATGGTCTCGGTCTCGCGTGAGCTGGTCTCGACTACGACACTGGTGAACAACTTCCTGATCTTGATAATAAATGCAGTCTCGCCTATTTGGCCAGACAAAACCATTTTTGTCTCCATATTGTTTCATGCAGTATGAAACATTCATACATCATAATTACAGCTTTTATGTGATGATGGACCTAAATAAATGTTTAAAAGGACAAAACATACATTGGACTTTGTTATTTATTGTTATATATGCAGGGAATTACAATTCATATCATATGGTGTGACAATCAAATCATATGGCGTGACAGGCAGACATGTCACACCATATGATGAAGTGTCACACCATATGATGTTTTCTGCACTTAGCACAACATTGAGTCTTGTAGCTACACATTAGCATGCTAACAACATGCAAGCTATAACAAAGCAGCATAGATTTACATATAATTATGACAAAATAATAACATTTATTTTGCATTTTTATAAAAAAATGTGTCACACCAAAAGACATCTGAAAGTGGGACTTTTGTCAGAGTGCCAACAAGATCTGATTTATTGTAAATATAAAAATGCTGACTTGCCTCAGGTTGTACAGCAGCAATACACTGCTAGTTCTGTACAACATTGCTGAAGAAGATCCTCTACTTCCCAAAGGTGTCAAAACAGTTGCCCGTTCAAATATCCCAAAATAGTGTCGCACCATATGATTTTGATTTGTGTGACAAAATCTTTTTGATTAGAACTGACTCAAAATATTATGCTTGGACTTTGAAAAGAGTAGGCTCACAAATAGACATCTGTATTATTTTTCTGTATTTTTTTGAGAATTTTTGCATTTATTTTTTTTTGTTTGTTTTAAGTTCTCAATTTGAGAAACAAGTGCCGGACAGTCACACCATATGAGTTTTGTTATGTTTGGTTGAAAATTCTGAAAAAATTAGTAAAGAACTGTTTTAATTTTGAATATGTTCCCATAAAGCATAATGTTCTGCACAATATTGAGAAGGTTTTTGGCAAATATATTTTTTACTCATACATGTTTGACACTGAAGACAGCAAAATTGCCATGTCACGTCACCCACCCATATATTTCTTCAATAAAATGGCATGTGCAAACTGTAGAGCTCTTTCTTTGGCTTCAAATTAATAAACAGGACAATAATAGTGTTAATGCTGTAAAATTCATTGATTACTCAATTTCAGCTGCTCTACAGAAGGGATAGTGTTATCATTTAGCTCGATTTAATTCAGTGTTTTTACATTTACATTTATTCATTTAGCAGACACTTTTATCCGCTTGACCTGCCTCAGGAGTCCCACAATCCGACAGGACTCCTCCTTCAGCTTGACGGCGTCCTTTACTTCCGGTGTCCACCAGCGGGTTCGGGGACCTTACGGCCACAGCTCCGAGCGGCCGCTTCCACAGCGGAGGCCCAGAACTAAATTCTGGTTTTTACGGTAAAAACATAGTTTAAACTAAATACATAGTTTTTACGGTAAAAACCCGGCAGCTGTGGTTGCCAGAACTTTTTTGTTAAAATTACGGTAGTAACGATAATGGTCTTACAGACTTACAGACAGTCTTTTCCAACCTTTTGAAAAATTTATGTCTGTTTTGTACCATTGTAATACACTGACAACCAACAATCATCACAGCAGAGATGAGAGTCACATGATCAATCACAGCCAATCACAAGCAGTCTTCCTTTAGAAGGTTAATGCTCATATAAAGAAGCTGCACAGTGTCATTATTAAACGGCATCAAGGTAACACACATGAAATTAAAAAAATGCAATAAACATTACTTTAGCAACATTAAATGTAACATAAATCCCAATGTACATAACTTATTAGTAGTTTTGCACTGTAGCATTTTCTTTTACCGTTAAAATCACGATTATTTTTTACAGTACATGTTTTAACATTAAATATCCATCCGTCCGTGTAGGGTTTTAGGGAAGCTGGAGCCTTAAACATTAAAAAGTGTCCTTAAATGCAATATATTGTTCTCATAGCCCCACCGTAGAGATCTGTGTTTCTGAGGCGTGTTGTATGAAGGGTCGGCGCTGTGTGAGGCGCACACATCCATCAGCGGGGACACAGCTGCTTTAACCAGGTGTCATGCTGAATTTGTGGACTGTATGAAATGGTAACTGGCTCAAAGACATTTAAGATTGCAGTATTTGAGCTCATATTAAACTGCCATGCCTGATTTCTGCAGTGCTGTCATGAACGTGATGAGGTAGTCAGCTCCTTCACCTCAAAGCTGATGGTTCCTGTTCAATAAAGAACACAACACTGGTTCGCCATCAAAGACAGAAATACACACGGGAGGGACCATATGGAGAAAATCTACAAAACAGAGTTCAGTTATTCTGCTCTTCTTTCCTGATATTTGAGAAATTGGTTTACAATCTACACTTACAAAACCTCCCGCACCTGCCTACAGTAAATGCTGCTTTACCGTACTGTGCTTTTATATTTGGATGGGATTGTCCAATACCGTCGTCTGACGAGGGACAGGTTTCTGTTCTCAGTGTCCATATTTAGAGTTAAAACAGAAACGTTTTGAGCATGTCTTGATATAATCCCAGATTTGTGACGTGAGATCAGACCTCTGCGTGAGCCGTACACCAAGCAAACCCCTTTCTTTCTAATTTGAGGTTATCTTTGCTGCTTTATCCAAGGAGCTTAGCATGCTAATGTGCAAGCCTATGTTAGCTTGCAGGCTAAAATACAAAAGTGAAGTGACACACATATCTGAAATTTAATGAATGAATCCGGTCAGAGGAGCATATTTAAAAATAACATATTTTTATGTTCAAGTTATGTGTTACTTGAGCGATTCATGTGATTATATCATGTATATTCAGTTTTTAATTCCGGCATAACTGGCCGTACATCTATCGTAAGACTCCTTGTTCATACAAAAATCTCAGTAGATGATTATTATATTTGCAAAAAGGATGTTTCGAAATCTAAAATAGATTTTTCCTTCTGGCACACTATCTTTAAACACATGTTTTTATGAGGCATCTAATATCACCATGACTTTTGTACACAACAGTGTGTCACAGGATGAGGATAAAGAAGATATAAATGTGATTTAATAAAACAAAAAGGCATTTTTCCCAACACACATCGTTTCAAAGCAGCTTTGCAGAAAATGCACGTCTACATTGCAATAGAGCGATCTGTTATTAGAGGCGACTGTAGAAATGTACATCACAGAGTTAGCTAACAATGTTATAATTTAAACAATGTATTAATTTAAGACAGAAACAGTAATCTGCAGAAATGAAGACATGATGTTATAAGATGACTGAGCGTTTAGCATCGGTGCCTATTGTTAGACAGATCGTGTTTCCCTCACTGACAGTCTCAATCTATGAGGAAAAACATCATCCAAAACTCACTCGACCATTCTCCAAGTCGGAAGAGGTTGATCAATGCAGCTTAATGGTGACTGTATTGGGATCATATTAGGTCACTTAATGACAAATATTAAATATTGGGCTGGTAAAGCTGTGGTCATTAGCAAGCACTTACAGTTATGGAGCTTTAATTAATTTGAACCTGATCCAAAGTCCAATACTTGCACATGTAAAAACATAAAAGCCCTCTTTCACAAACCACGGCCACTCGGTCATCTGGATCCATTACAGGCTGATTGACGCGGATAGAGTTGTGGACACACTCCGAGAGGAAACGCTGGGAATAGACGTCGACACCAGCCCGCCTCCCATAGTGGATGTCTGTCATAATGCCATGATCAGCAGCAGAGATAATAACATTATAGTAGAGTTAATAACACTTAGTGACAAAAAAAAAGTACAATATTTTTTCTCTAATAAATTGTTCGCCTCAAGAATACCTGAGTCTATCAGACCCGGGACAGGGCGACCACATGCGAGTGCTGTGAGAGCTCAGTACGTGTTGCATGCATATACAGCCTAATCTAATAGCACACAGTAAAACAATAATAATAACCTCCAAGAGGGTCCTAATAATAAAATAGTGAATAAAATGTGAATTAATTTGAGGCTTCATTGGAACGCATTGCTCCCCAGACTCTCCTGTACATCTGCGGGTCTCAGTGAAGAGAGCAGGGTGTTGGTGAGAGAGAGCGAATGAATTAGAGGAATATAATGATTTGTGGCGACTCAAGTTCCCATAATGACACAGGCTAGATTAATTATACTTGAACAAGTCATAATTATCCATGCACTCACCATGATCTGGTTCTCAGCTCATAAATCAATGTACATATATGTCATTGTGGTGCATTCAGGCGCGTATTAACTTCTTTATTTTCACCCCTTTCTGGAAACGAGACAATGTAGTAGTTCAGTTTTTCCGGTCTGGTCTGATCCCAGACTAATGAAATATTAATGTGCACCCAGCATGTAATGTATCGTTAATACCTTATTTTAAGTTAAATCTATAACACTGATTATATGATAATCTGATATAATACTGCCCTACATTGTTCAAAAGATCTGTTATAAGCGTCTTCGTATAATTGTTTGACCTCTTTATCTGGATCCTGTTCTTTAAGAGGTTTAAGATTAACTTGCAGCTGAAACTATGACTCAAGTAACATCTTTTCATTCTTTTCATTTTCTTTTAGCCATGATGCTATCCACAAGTTTCGTACGTCCCATGAGGCCTTGCGTCAGAAGTGGGCGCACCTTCCGGTTCAAAGTAAACAAGCGAGACGTGACACTAAAATGTTTTTTTTTTATGTTTTTTTTTTACTTTTTATCAATTACGAATGCAATGAAAATACAAAAATACTGTGTGTTTTTCCACGATGAGTTCTTTAGTACAAGAAGATCAACTTGTGGCAGTTTAACTGGACGTTCGGTTATAAACTTGAAGATATGCGCTGCGGTGCTTTGGACTGCCGCTGTGTGCCGGTGTTTCATAAACAGAGACCCTCGTTTATTCCTAAATAATAATTAAAAAGAATCATGTTAAATAAAACTGAAATCGCGATACTCAGATCCACGAACCTGTGTCGCGGTGAGGGAAGGCAGAACTTCCAACTCCCAGAGATATCTTCCCGTCCAGATCCAAAATATACCATTTATATTGTAAATATACAATAATTTACAATATCTATACCAGACATCCCAACCTACAAGAATTCATTTCAGGGAGGTATATCTCAAAGAATGTATTGTTGACCGGGGGGTTGGGGCGAGGAGGAGAGATCTATATTATAAATAAGTATATATTAATATATTTTATATTTAATAAATATTATATATTAAATAATGTTATGTATATTATATATTAAATAAATATTAACAAATGATTGTTTTAATTATGGAATTCTCCGCAATTAACACCTAAACTTCAGTAGAGAACAATTCTTTGTAAGGAATGAGGGTTTTCTTTATTGTACATTTATTTGCATGTAGTATGTAGCCTATGGTTTGCGCTGCGCTGTTTAAATTGGTCAGTGCAGCGCTGGTGAGGATTGTTTACGCCGCACTTACCATTGAGTGTCGCTAGGAAACACTTCCGCGCTGTGCTGACGAATTGGCCGCGCGGCTCGGACCATTAAACCGCGCAGATGACATGTCAGCGCGGCACGAATTGATAAATGATTTAAAATTGGGCGATTCCAGCATTATGGACGTGACATTTGCAGTAAAAACCTGAAATATAAATTCTCAGAAAAGGCATTTAATACCGGCTATTGAAACCTCTGTTTATATATCACACTCCATTAATAAAGGAGTCCAGACATTAAAAAAATAGAACACATGCTTTTTATATTTAATATGAGGGAAATACACATGAGGGACATGAAAAAAAAAACTTTACCATTTAGAAAGCACTGAGCCTTGTATTAATTCTATTTTAATTTTAATCAATGTTTCATCTACAAATTATCTGAATTACCTGGACTTAGTATAAATAGTAAAACATTTTCCGAAAAACACCTAACCTCTTTGTTAAATCACACAAAATAGAATTGGTATGCTACTGCCACTGCCTGACCGTAAGTTGCACCCACTTTATTTTTTACAGTAGCGCCCTCTAGCGATACTCATCGAACTGATTGGATTGAACATTATTGTTTCTAAAGTTTAATGATTTGTATTATAAATCAGATAGTTTCAACAATTCCAGAAAGCATCATTAAATGGTAACAATCCATCATTAACAACATAGTTCAGGAATTTCCAACGAACATTCATAAACAGCATGTGTGCGTTTGTAGCGACGGCTCTCGGCCGTACATAGATCAAGCTCTGTTCTAAGATACAGTACATTCTATATCCTTTTATATCTAATCTCTGTCTCTCTCTCTCTCTCTCTCTCTCTCTCTCTCTCTCTCTCTCTATATATATATATATATATATATATATATATACACTGTATTTTAGCATGACAAATAAGTGTTTAATAGTGCATATGTGTGTAAAATGCACTCAGGAACACCGAAGTGTGACTTATGAGAGCTTGCGATGAATCCGACGAACGGAAACACTGTGAGTCATCATTAGTTTGTGACAGCAGCTTCTCGAGATCGAGAATATACTGTACGTAACCCATGCGGTCCACTGGACAGATGTGCGACCGTGTACTGCGGTTTCGAGAGATAATCATTGTGCAAGTATAGTAGTAAATCAGCAATTACACCAGTGTAAGAAAGGCATCTGAACGGATGGGACATATTTGTTGGAATATTGCTTGGGAATGAATAACGTGCTGTTGGAGCTATCGTAAATACAAATTTCCTAGTTACATATTGGACATGAATGCCTTTTCCAGTCCTAACCACTATCTATGGCTGTCGATGAATGGGACTGTAAATATAATTTTGCCTTTAATAATATGTTGCTAATAAATAGGCCAGAATAAACCTGGTATCCTCCATGATTCCTGAAAGCACTCAGAAGGGGGAAGTAGAACATTCCCAATAGCATGAAGGCAACGTAAATGAGCTAGAAATGTGGCATATATATTCTGCAATAAAACACCTAAATCCATACATCCAGTCTCTGATTTTACACTGTCTGTATATCGAAAAAGGTCCTGCTCACATATGATCTCTAAATACTAGTTTGAAAGTGTGTGAAATGTGTGAAAGCCAATTGTAAAATTCTTCTCAAAAGGAAAATTGTGTGTGTTAATTCCCTGAAATAAATATAACCAATAGATTAATGGAGGGTGTCTATATCTGACAGGAGCAGGAAAGATTGCTTATTGATTTATATCAAAATTTTCATGCTAATGATTAAGAGGAGTTGTGGTGTGTGTGAAATCAGAGTGAATAATCTGATTTCTAAGCTGCCGGAGATCATTGGAGTCACTGTGAAGGCCTGATCAGAGCAGTGTTTCCCAGATGGACTCGCATCCCCGGTGCCCGTCTGCCCAAACCCTTACTGGACCAAAGGAGATGAAGGGCCTTCCCTAACCCTTACTGGTCCCACAGAGATGGAGAAGATGCCTTTTCTAACCTTTACTGGACCCACACAGATGGAGGAGATGCCTGCCCCAACCCTTACTGGACCCACAGAGATCAAAGAGATGCCTGCCATAACCCTTGCTGGACCCACAGAGATGGAGGAGATGTCTGCCCCAACCCTTACTGGACCCAGAGAGATGGAGGAGATGCCTGCCCTAACCTTTACTTGACCCACAGAGATGGAGGAGATGCCTGTCATAACCCTTGCTGAACCCACAGACATGGAGGAGATGTCTGCCCTAACCCTTCCTGGACCCACAGAGATGGAGGAGATGCCTGCCCTAACCCTTCCTGGACCCACAGAGATGGAGGAGATGCCTGCCCTAACCCTTCCTGGACCCACAGAGATGGAGGAGATGCCTGCCCTAACCCTTGCTGGACCCACAGAGATGGATGAGATGCCTGCCCCAAACCTTACTGGACCCACAGAGATGGAGGAGATGCCTGTCATAACCCTTGCTGGACCCACAGACATGGAGGAGATGTCTGTCATAACCCTTGCTGGACCCACAGAGATGGAGGAGATGTCTGCCCTAACCCTTCCTGGACCCACAGAGATGGAGGAGATGCCTGCCCTAACCCTTGCTGGACCCACAGAGATGGATGAGATGCCTGCCCCAAACCTTACTGGACCCACAGACATGGAGGAGATGTCTGTCATAACCCTTGCTGGACCCACAGAGATGGAGGAGATGTCTGCCCTAACCCTTCCTGGACCCACAGAGATGGAGGAGATGCCTGTCATAACCCTTGCTGGACCCACAGAGATGGAGGAGATGTCTGCCCTAACCCTTCCTGGACCCACAGAGATGGAGGAGATGTCTGCCCTAACCCTTCCTGGACCCACAGAGATGGAGGAGATGCCTGCCCTAACCCTTGCTGGACCCACAGAGATGGATGAGATGCCTGCCCCAAACCTTACTGGACCCAAAGAAATGAAGGAGATGCCTGTCATAACCCTTGCTGGACCCTTGCTGGACCCACAGAGATGGAGGAGATGCCTGCCCCAACCCTTACTGGACCCACAGAGATGGAGGAGATGTCTGCCCTAACCATTGCTGGACCCACAGAGATGGAGGAGATGCCTGCCATAACCCTTGCTGGACCCACAGAGATGGAGGAGATGCCTGCCCCAACCCTTACTGGACCCACAGAGATGGAGGAGATGCCTGTCATAACCCTTACTGGACCCACAGAGATGGAGGAAATGCCTGCCCTAACCATTGCTGGACCCACAGAGATGGAGGAGATGCCTGCCCTAACCCTTCCTGGACCCACAGAGATGGAGGAGATGCCTGCCCTAACCCTTGCTGGACCCACAGAGATGGATGAGATGCCTGCCCCAAACCTTACTGGACCCACAGAGATGGAGGAGATGCCTGTCATAACCCTTGCTGGACCCACAGACATGGAGGAGATGTCTGTCATAACCCTTGCTGGACCCACAGAGATGGAGGAGATGTCTGCCCTAACCCTTCCTGGACCCACAGAGATGGAGGAGATGCCTGCCCTAACCCTTGCTGGACCCACAGAGATGGATGAGATGCCTGCCCCAAACCTTACTGGACCCACAGACATGGAGGAGATGTCTGTCATAACCCTTGCTGGACCCACAGAGATGGAGGAGATGTCTGCCCTAACCCTTCCTGGACCCACAGAGATGGAGGAGATGCCTGTCATAACCCTTGCTGGACCCACAGAGATGGAGGAGATGTCTGCCCTAACCCTTCCTGGACCCACAGAGATGGAGGAGATGTCTGCCCTAACCCTTCCTGGACCCACAGAGATGGAGGAGATGCCTGCCCTAACCCTTGCTGGACCCACAGAGATGGATGAGATGCCTGCCCCAAACCTTACTGGACCCAAAGAAATGAAGGAGATGCCTGTCATAACCCTTGCTGGACCCTTGCTGGACCCACAGAGATGGAGGAGATGCCTGCCCCAACCCTTACTGGACCCACAGAGATGGAGGAGATGTCTGCCCTAACCATTGCTGGACCCACAGAGATGGAGGAGATGTCTGCCCTAACCATTGCTGGACCCACAGAGATGGAGGAGATGCCTGCCCCAACCCTTACTGGACCCACAGAGATGGAGGAGATGTCTGCCCTAACCATTGCTGGACCCACAGAGATGGAGGAGATGTCTGCCCTAACCATTGCTGGACCCACAGAGATGGATGAGATGCCTGCCCCAAACCTTACTGGACCCAAAGAAATGAAGGAGATGCCTGTCATAACCCTTGCTGGACCCTTGCTGGACCCACAGAGATGGAGGAGATGCCTGCCCCAACCCTTACTGGACCCACAGAGATGGAGGAGATGTCTGCCCTAACCATTGCTGGACCCACAGAGATGGAGGAGATGTCTGCCCTAACCATTGCTGGACCCACAGAGATGGAGGAGATGTCTGCCCTAACCATTGCTGGACCCACAGAGATGGAGAAGATGCCTGCCCTAACCATTGCTGGACCTATAGAGATGGAGAAAATGCCTGCCCCAACCCTTACTGGACCCACAGAGATGGAGGAGATGTCTGCCCTAACCATTGCTGGACCCACAGAGATGGAGGAGATGCCTGCCCTAACCATTGCTGGACCCACAGAGATGGAGGAGATATAGAGGAGGAGAGGAGATGGAGGAGAAAATTCGATATTATCTTAATGTTTAAGGTCACTCATTGTCTAGGACCACGATTGTTATTTCCAAAAGTTATTTTTAACGGACGGAACCAGATTGGCCGACCTGTAGCCGCTTACACGCTCACTCAATGCATGGATGATCTGACAGGATTAATGTACGTTACCTCGGTTGAGTGGCCTGACTTCTACACCTACCTTATAGAGAAACCGATCGTAAATAGAAACTGAGGGCATATAAATCTTTAGATGCCTATAACTATATGGTCCTGTACAAGACTTGTGTGTACGATCCGCAGTTCTGCCGAGACCACGACAATGTAAAGAGTGACATTACAGTGCGATTTTAATGATGTGAATATTTTCTAGAAATAAAAGTTCCAGATACAGCATATTCATTTTTCATCAATTCTTGCACCAAACAACACAACAAGATGACATTTAATAATAGTAACAATTATTTAAGGCAAATCTGTGCTGTTTTGTATTGGCCGCCTCCAGTTTTCACTTTGTTTTGCCTCCAGCTAGCGCCGTGACGTAACTGTGACGTTGGCGCAAAAGGGGTCTATAGTCGAATGATTGGACCGATCAATAGTTGATGAGCTTGTGTAATATAAGTTGCCGATAGATGTGTAACGTTTTGTTCTCACTGTGATTCTAATATGATTGTTTTACCTTATGATTGCAATGCATCATGAAGTCTGAAATTGGGCCACGATTCTAGAAATAATTCTGTGATTCCGAGTGTAGGGAAAGTCCAGAGTGTCCGAGAGCACATCCACTGAGGTGTGTGAACTCATGGACTGGCACATGTTCACTCCAGTCTGCGTCGAAGACGTGCGATTATAGTCTCTACGTGCTCATATAATGTGTGTACAGTTTGTTTCCTTATTTTATGAGCATAGTTACGTTAACATAATTGCAGTTTTCTGCTTACATCTAAAGGTGAAGTTGAATTACACTTAATGATCACCGTCTGGAGCGCCTTTGAGAGTCACCAGAGGGCGCTCCACATCACACTATTGTCATTCCCTCACAAACTACATCTCCCATAATTCACTGCCTGGACTCTTCATCCATTATCACGTTCACCCGTGTCTCATTATCTGATTTAGCTCAGCCCATATAACCCTGGTTTTCTCATTCACTATCTGCAAAGTCTTGTTTAGTGTTACAGTGCAATGCCGAGCATTCTCCTGGTTTCATGTCTCTTGGTTTTGGACTTCTTGCCTGTGGCGTGAATTACTCTTGTTCCTGTGTTCGCTGGCTTGTTTGTTTGTTTGTATAGACTGCCGGCCTATGTTTGACCCTGCCTGTACTTTGGATTACCCTGTTCAATAAATCCTGCATTTAGATCCTCAACCTTCTTGTCTCAGAGCAGTTTGTGACAGTAAGGGTTTACGTAGACAGGTGCTGTTTGATTGCTTTTAAAGGGATTTTGAAAATGCCCACGTAAATATATTACATGATACCACACATATAACATACCAAACTCTGAGCTGGAAACTTGAGGTATGTTTTAGAAAAAGGTACATGTGCTGGTGTATATCCCCTGTGCTTCAGTGAGAAGGACTCATCCACTTGTACTGTGTTTTGATTTGGGGAAATCAGTTTCAGCGAGAGTCAGTGTGATTATTCATGAGCAAGTGTTCTCAAGTGTGTATGTACTTGAGTAATATCTGCATTCCCTCAACAGTGAAACGCACACACACTATAGTTTATTAAACACAGACAATAGAAAGTCCATAGAACTGTTGGCCTAATTATAGTTTAGTACTTTTCATTACATTTTGTTTTAGTTTTTTTTTGTTGGGTCCTCACACACTGAGGACTGAACACACCGGGGACTGAACACACCGGGGACTGAACACACCGGGGACTGAACACACCGGGGACTGAACACACCGAGGACTGAACACACCGGGGACTGAACACACCGGGGACTGAACACACCGGGGACTGAACACACCGAGGACTGAACACACCGGGGACTGAACACACCGAGGACTGAACACACCGGGGACTGAACACACCGGGGACTGAACACACCGGGGACTGAACACACCGAGGACTGAACACACCGGGGACTGAACACACCGGGGACTGAACACACCGAGGACTGAACACACCGGGGACTGAACACACCGGGGACTGAACACACCGGGGACTGAACACACCGGGGACTGAACACACCGGGGACTGAACACACCGGGGACTGAACACACCGAGGACTGAACACACCGGGGACTGAACACACCGGGGACTAAACACACCGGGGACTGAACACACCGGGGACTGAACACACCGGGGACTGAACACACCGGGGACTGAACACACCGGGGACTGAACACACCGGGGACTGAACACACCGAGGACTGAACACACCGGGGACTGAACACACCGGGGACTGAACACACCGAGGACTGAACACACCGGGGACTGAACACACCGGGGACTGAACACACCGGGGACTGAACACACCGGGGACTGAACACACCGGGGACTGAACACACCGGGGACTGAACACACCGAGGACTGAACACACCGGGGACTGAACACACCGGGGACTGAACACACCGAGGACTGAACACACCGAGGACTGAACACACCGGGGACTGAACACACCGGGGACTGAACACACCGGGGACTGAACACACCGGGGACTGAACACACCGGGGACTGAACACACCGGGGACTGAACACACCGGGGACTGAACACACCGGGGACTGAACACACCGGGGACTGAACACACCGGGGACTGAACACACCGGGGACTGAACACACCGGGGACTGAACACACCGGGGACTGAACACACCGGGGACTGAACACACCGGGGACTGAACACACCGAGGACTGAACACACCGGGGACTGAACACACCGGGGACTGAACACACCGGGGACTGAACACACCGGGGACTGAACACACCGGGGACTGAACACACCGGGGACTGAACACACCGAGGACTGAACACACCGAGGACTGAACACACCGGGGACTGAACACACCGGGGACTGAACACACCGGGGACTGAACACACCGAGGACTGAACACACCGAGGACTGAACACACCGAGGACTGAACACACCGAGGACTGAACACACCGGGGACTGAACACACCGGGGACTGAACACTGAGGACTGAACACTGAGGACTGAACACACCCGAGGACTGAACACACCGGGGACTGAACACACCGAGGACTGAACACACCGGGGACTGAACACACCGAGGACTGAACACACCCGAGGACTGAACACACCGGGGACTGAACACACCGAGGACTGAACACACCGAGGACTGAACACACCGAGGACTGAACACACCGGGGACTGAACACACCGAGGACTGAACACACCGGGGACTGAACACACCGAGGACTGAACACACCGAGGACTGAACACACCGAGGACTGAACACACCGAGGACTGAACACACCGGGGACTGAACACACCGGGGACTGAACACACCGGGGACTGAACACACCGGGGACTGAACACACCGGGGACTGAACACACCGGGGACTGAACACACCGGGGACTGAACACACCGGGGACTGAACACACCGGGGACTGAACACACCGGGGACTGAACACACCGGGGACTGAACACACCGGGGACTGAACACACCGGGGACTGAACACACCGGGGACTGAACACACCGGGGACTGAACACACCGGGGACTGAACACACCGGGGACGGACTGAACACACCGGGGACTGAACACACCGGGGACTGAACACACCGAGGACTGAACACACCGGGGACTGAACACACCGGGGACTGAACACACCGGGGACTGAACACACCGGGGACTGAACACACCGGGGACTGAACACACCGAGGACTGAACACACCGGAGACTGAACACACCGGGGACTGAACACACCGGGGACTGAACACACCGGGGACGGACTGAACACACCGGGGACTGAACACACCGAGGACTGAACACACCGGGGACTGAACACACCGGGGACTGAACACACCGGGGACTGAACACACCGGGGACTGAACACACCGGGGACGGACTGAACACACCGGGGACTGAACACACCGGGGACTGAACACACCGAGGACTGAACACACCGAGGACTGAACACACCGGGGACTGAACACACCGGGGACTGAACACACCGGGGACTGAACACACCGAGGACTGAACACACCGAGGACTGAACACACCGAGGACTGAACACACCGAGGACTGAACACACCGGGGACTGAACACACCGAGGACTGAACACACCGAGGACTGAACACACCGAGGACTGAACACACCGGGGACTGAACACACCGGGGACTGAACACACCGGGGACTGAACACACCGAGGACTGAACACACCGAGGACTGAACACACCGAGGACTGAACACACCGAGGACTGAACACACCGGGGACTGAACACACCGGGGACTGAACACTGAGGACTGAACACTGAGGACTGAACACACCCGAGGACTGAACACACCGGGGACTGAACACACCGAGGACTGAACACACCGGGGACTGAACACACCGAGGACTGAACACACCCGAGGACTGAACACACCGGGGACTGAACACACCGAGGACTGAACACACCGAGGACTGAACACACCGAGGACTGAACACACCGGGGACTGAACACACCGAGGACTGAACACACCGGGGACTGAACACACCGAGGACTGAACACACCGAGGACTGAACACACCGAGGACTGAACACACCGAGGACTGAACACACCGGGGACTGAACACACCGGGGACTGAACACACCGGGGACTGAACACACCGGGGACTGAACACACCGGGGACTGAACACACCGGGGACTGAACACACCGGGGACTGAACACACCGGGGACTGAACACACCGGGGACTGAACACACCGGGGACTGAACACACCGGGGACTGAACACACCGGGGACTGAACACACCGGGGACTGAACACACCGGGGACTGAACACACCGGGGACTGAACACACCGGGGACTGAACACACCGGGGACGGACTGAACACACCGGGGACTGAACACACCGGGGACTGAACACACCGAGGACTGAACACACCGGGGACTGAACACACCGGGGACTGAACACACCGGGGACTGAACACACCGGGGACTGAACACACCGGGGACTGAACACACCGAGGACTGAACACACCGGAGACTGAACACACCGGGGACTGAACACACCGGGGACTGAACACACCGGGGACGGACTGAACACACCGGGGACTGAACACACCGAGGACTGAACACACCGGGGACTGAACACACCGGGGACTGAACACACCGGGGACTGAACACACCGGGGACTGAACACACCGGGGACGGACTGAACACACCGGGGACTGAACACACCGGGGACTGAACACACCGAGGACTGAACACACCGAGGACTGAACACACCGGGGACTGAACACACCGGGGACTGAACACACCGGGGACTGAACACACCGAGGACTGAACACACCGAGGACTGAACACACCGAGGACTGAACACACCGAGGACTGAACACACCGGAGACTGAACACACCGGGGACTGAACACTGAGGACTGAACACTGAGGACTGAACACACCCGAGGACTGAACACACCGGGGACTGAACACACCGAGGACTGAACACACCGGGGACTGAACACACCGGGGACTGAACACACCGGGGACTGAACACACCGAGGACTGAACACACCGGGGACTGAACACACCGGGGACTGAACACACCGAGGACTGAACACACCGGGGACTGAACACACCGGGGACTGAACACACCGGGGACTGAACACACCGGGGACTGAACACACCGGGGACTGAACACACCGGGGACTGAACACACCGGGGACTGAACACACCGGGGACTGAACACACCGGGGACTGAACACACCGGGGACTGAACACACCGGGGACTGAACACACCGGGGACTGAACACACCGGGGACTGAACACACCGGGGACTGAACACACCGAGGACTGAACACACCGGGGACGGACTGAACACACCGGGGACTGAACACACCGGGGACTGAACACACCGAGGACTGAACACACCGGGGACTGAACACACCGGGGACTGAACACACCGGGGACTGAACACACCGGGGACTGAACACACCGGGGACTGAACACACCGAGGACTGAACACACCGGGGACTGAACACACCGGGGACTGAACACACCGGGGACTGAACACACCGGGGACGGACTGAACACACCGGGGACTGAACACACCGAGGACTGAACACACCGGGGACTGAACACACCGGGGACTGAACACACCGGGGACTGAACACACCGGGGACTGAACACACCGGGGACGGACTGAACACACCGGGGACTGAACACACCGGGGACTGAACACACCGAGGACTGAACACACCGAGGACTGAACACACCGAGGACTGAACACACCGGGGACTGAACACACCGGGGACTGAACACACCGAGGACTGAACACACCGAGGACTGAACACACCGAGGACTGAACACACCGAGGACTGAACACACCGGGGACTGAACACACCGGGGACTGAACACTGAGGACTGAACACTGAGGACTGAACACACCCGAGGACTGAACACACCGGGGACTGAACACACCGAGGACTGAACACACCGGGGACTGAACACACCGAGGACTGAACACACCGAGGACTGAACACACCGAGGACTGAACACACCGAGGACTGAACACACCCGAGGACTGAACACACCGGGGACTGAACACACCGAGGACTGAACACACCGAGGACTGAACACACCGAGGACTGAACACACCGGGGACTGAACACACCGGGGACTGAACACACCGAGGACTGAACACACCGAGGACTGAACACACCGGGGACTGAACACACCGGGGACTGAACACACCGGGGACTGAACACACCGGGGACTGAACACACCGGGGACTGAACACACCGGGGACTGAACACACCGGGGACTGAACACTGAGGACTGAACACACCGAGGACTGAACACACCGAGGACTGAACACACCGAGGACTGAACACACCGAGGACTGAACACACCGGGGACTGAACACACCGGGGACTGAACACACCGAGGACTGAACACACCGAATTTAATTTAAATGTACCGTATTAAATTAAACTTGAAGCCATTAGTGGACTTGGCCCTGTATTGTTATTAACAATATAATTGTTTAGACACTATAAACATGCTTCGTTGTTTCTGCCCAAGTTTGGGTTAAATATTGACTAACCGTATAACTGTTGGGTTTAAAAATTTAATTAAAAAATGTAAACCTGTATGTGACCCAAATATGGGCAGAAACAACCCAGCGTTTTTTGAGTGTAAAATATAGTCATTATTTTTAAAGGGATTTTAGGTCTATTGTTTAATGAAAGCCCAATAATAATATCTTTTTTTGTATTCACTGTTTAGGCACTAATTAAAACAATTTTGATATTGTATTTTCCTTTAATAAATATAGATATGTTCTGTAAAACCTGATTGAAACACACGTTCAGACGTTACGCCCATGACGTCAGGAGAAGAAAACCACGAGTATAAAAGTAATCGATCTGGGCAAATACAAGATTTGTGTTCTTCATAGGGACTGTCTCTCATGCATTAAAGTTTTAATGAATTATGATTATTTGAAGAGTTTGTTCAAAATGCATGAAAGATTTTGAGATTGAATTGTTTTGTCCCCCGGTTCTTAAAAAAAAAAGTACAAATAGCAATTTGTTCAATAAAACAGTCGTTGCGTATGTACAATTATGTTTTTATTATTATAAGTAAACACAATCTACGGTAATAGGATGAGAAGGAGAGATAAAGAGCAGATAAAGAGAGCAGATTGTTTTGGGGTTTTTTTGCGTTCCCTCAGTAAACACAAGCACTAAACCACCCCCAGTGTGCACTAAAGAGCAAGATGTGCGTTTATTATGATTTCAAACAAAATGCTAATGGAATTAAACAAATGAGGTTTAGGCAAATTAGATGGCAATCTGATATTAGCTGAACCTATGATATAGGACATCACGATACGAAACACTGCGCTGAAGAATCACTCTTCGGCTCCGGCTCTCATCGCACTGGCTCCCTAGAGAATATTTGTAATTAGCATCATTTGCTGAATACTTCAGGTTAATTAGAATATTTAATTGAATAGCTTAGATGACTATATTATAATCAAATTAGCTCCAGCACATGGCTCGGCTGCGGCAGACTGCCGGGCTCCTCGCAGACACATCACGCAAAACTTTCCCAACACAACACTTTTCAATATTTAATGGTCCATTTGAACTGTGCTATCAACATTTGATTATTCTTCATTGAAGAAAAAAAGGAAAAGAAAAAAGCATAGCAGTGACAATAATTGGGGAAGTGCCCATAAAGGACTGAGCTCAAATTCCCATATGGCGACTGGAAAGATTAGCTAGTGCATGAAGCGGGAGGAGGAAGAGGAGGAGACGAGACCCGAGAGGACGCGCAGATTTAATTATGCCGTTTCCAAAGCACTCGCCACATCCCTGTGATTGTGTGTCAGTGTTCATATGTACAGGCGTGTGAGTGAGTGACAGAAGATGCCCAACACGTCGTGTTTCTCAGAGAAACACACACGTATAACACACACGTACCACAGCAGGAAACAGATGGCGCTTCGCTGGAGTTATCTGCTCTTTATGACTCTGGACTAATTCCTACCTTTCTGCTCTGTGATGAATACAATGATGCCGTTTATGCTTATATACCTCCAAACACATGTGCAATCCATACAGAACCTGTAGAGAGCCATATGCCTTGGGCCTTTCGCTGATGTGTGTCATGATCATCTCAGCTAATGTTCATTATAATATCATAATATATAATATCATCTGCATATCTATAATATCACTGTGTTCAACATCTGCATATCTATAATATCACTGTGTTCAACATCTGAATATCTATTATATCACTGTGTTCAACATCTGCATATCTATAATATCACTGTGTTCATCATCTGCATATCTATAATATCACTGTGTTCAACATCTGAATATCTATAATATCACTGTGTTCAACATCTGAATATCTATAATATCACTGTGTTCAACATCTGAATATCTATAATATCACTGTGTTCAACATCTGCATATCTATTATATCACTGTGTTCAACATCTGAATATCTATAATATCACTGTGTTCATCATCTGAACATCTATAATATCACTGTGTTCATCATCTGAATATCTATAATATCACTGTGTTCATCATCTGCATATCTATAATATCACTGTGTTCATCATCTGAATATCTATAATATCACTGTGTTCAACATCTGCATATCTATAATATCACTGTGTTCATCATCTGAATATCTATAATATCACTGTGTTCATCATCTGCATATCTATAATATCACTGTGTTCATCATCTGAATATCTATAATATCACTGTGTTCATCATCTGCATATCTATAATATCACTGTGTTCAACATCTGAATATCTATAATATCACTGTGTTCATCATCTGAATATCTATAATATCACTGTGTTCAACATCTGAATATCTATAATATCACTGTGTTCATCATCTGAATATCTATAATATCACTGTGTTCATCATCTGCATATCTATAATATCACTGTGTTCATCATCTGAACATCTATAATATCACTGTGTTCAACATCTGAATATCTATAATATCACTGTGTTCAACATCTGAATATCTATTATATCACTGTGTTCAACATCTGAATATCTATTATATCACTGTGTTCAACATCTGAATATCTATAATATCACTGTGTTCATCATCTGCATATCTATAATATCACTGTGTTCATCATCTGAACATCTATAATATCACTGTGTTCAACATCTGAATATCTATAATATCACTGTGTTCATCATCTGCATATCTATAATATCACTGTGTTCAACATCTGAATATCTATTATATCACTGTGTTCAACATCTGAATATCTATAATATCACTGTGTTCATCATCTGAATATCTATAATATCACTGTGTTCAACATCTGCATATCTATAATATCACTGTGTTCAACATCTGAATATCTATAATATCACTGTGTTCATCATCTGAATATCTATAATATCACTGTGTTCAACATCTGAATATCTATAATATCACTGTGTTCAACATCTGAATATCTATTATATCACTGTGTTCATCATCTGAATATCTATAATATCACTGTGTTCAACATCTGAATATCTATAATATCACTGTGTTCAACATCTGAATATCTATTATATCACTGTGTTCATCATCTGAATATCTATTATATCACTGTGTTCAACATCTGAATATCTATTATATCACTGTGTTCATCATCTGAATATCTATAATATCACTGTGTTCAACATCTGAATATCTATAATATCACTGTGTTCATCATCTGAATATCTATAATATCACTGTGTTCAACATCTGAATATCTATAATATCACTGTGTTCAACATCTGAATATCTATTATATCACTGTGTTCATCATCTGAATATCTATAATATCACTGTGTTCAACATCTGAATATCTATAATATCACTGTGTTCATCATCTGAATATCTATAATATCACTGTGTTCATCATCTGAATATCTATAATATCACTGTGTTCATCATCTGAATATCTATAATATCACTGTGTTCATCATCTGCATATCTATAATATCACTGTGTTCATCATCTGCATATCTATAATATCACTGTGTTCATCATCTGAATATCTATAATATCACTGTGTTCAACATCTGCATATCTATAATATCACTGTGTTCAACATCTGAATATCTATAATATCACTGTGTTCATCATCTGCATATCTATAATATCACTGTGTTCATCATCTGCATATCTATAATATCACTGTGTTCAACATCTGAATATCTATAATATCACTGTGTTCATCATCTGAACATCTATAATATCACTGTGTTCATCATCTGCATATCTATAATATCACTGTGTTCATCATCTGCATATCTATAATATCACTGTGTTCAACATCTGAATATCTATAATATCACTGTGTTCAACATCTGAATATCTATAATATCACTGTGTTCAACATCTGAATATCTATAATATCACTGTGTTCAACATCTGCATATCTATAATATCACTGTGTTCATCATCTGAACATCTATAATATCACTGTGTTCATCATCTGCATATCTATAATATCACTGTGTTCATCATCTGCATATCTATAATATCACTGTGTTCAACATCTGAATATCTATAATATCACTGTGTTCAACATCTGAATATCTATAATATCACTGTGTTCATCATCTGAACATCTATAATATCACTGTGTTCATCATCTGCATATCTATAATATCACTGTGTTCATCATCTGCATATCTATAATATCACTGTGTTCAACATCTGAATATCTATAATATCACTGTCTTCAACATCTGAACATCTATAATATCACTGTGTTCATCATCTGCATATCTATAATATCACTGTGTTCAACATCTGCATATCTATAATATCACTGTGTTCAACATCTGAATATCTATTATATCACTGTGTTCAACATCTGCATATCTATAATATCACTGTGTTCAACATCTGAATATCTATTATATCACTGTGTTCAACATCTGAATATCTATAATATCACTGTGTTCATCATCTGAATATCTATTATATCACTGTGTTCAACATCTGAACATCTATAATATCACTGTGTTCATCATCTGCATATCTATAATATCACTGTGTTCAACATCTGCATATCTATAATATCACTGTGTTCAACATCTGAATATCTATTATATCACTGTGTTCAACATCTGCATATCTATAATATCACTGTGTTCAACATCTGAATATCTATTATATCACTGTGTTCAACATCTGAATATCTATAATATCACTGTGTTCATCATCTGCATATCTATAATATCACTGTGTTCAACATCTGCATATCTATAATATCACTGTGTTCAACATCTGAATATCTATAATATCACTGTGTTCAACATCTGCATATCTATAATATCACTGTGTTCATCATCTGAACATCTATAATATCACTGTGTTCATCATCTGCATATCTATAATATCACTGTGTTCAACATCTGCATATCTATAATATCACTGTGTTCAACATCTGAATATCTATTATATCACTGTGTTCAACATCTGAATATCTATAATATCACTGTGTTCATCATCTGCATATCTATAATATCACTGTGTTCAACATCTGAATATCTATAATATCACTGTGTTCATCATCTGAATATCTATAATATCACTGTGTTCAACATCTGAATATCTATAATATCACTGTGTTCAACATCTGAACATCTATAATATCACTGTGTTCATCATCTGCATATCTATAATATCACTGTGTTCAACATCTGAACATCTATAATATCACTGTGTTCATCATCTGCATATCTATAATATCACTGTGTTCAACATCTGCATATCTATAATATCACTGTGTTCAACATCTGAATATCTATAATATCACTGTGTTCATCATCTGAATATCTATAATATCACTGTGTTCAACATCTGAACATCTATAATATCACTGTGTTCATCATCTGCATATCTATTATATCACTGTGTTCAACATCTGCATATCTATAATATCACTGTGTTCATCATCTGAATATCTATTATATCACTGTGTTCAACATCTGAACATCTATAATATCACTGTGTTCATCATCTGCATATCTATAATATCACTGTGTTCAACATCTGCATATCTATAATATCACTGTGTTCAACATCTGAATATCTATTATATCACTGTGTTCAACATCTGCATATCTATAATATCACTGTGTTCAACATCTGAATATCTATTATATCACTGTGTTCAACATCTGAATATCTATAATATCACTGTGTTCATCATCTGCATATCTATAATATCACTGTGTTCAACATCTGCATATCTATAATATCACTGTGTTCAACATCTGAATATCTATAATATCACTGTGTTCAACATCTGCATATCTATAATATCACTGTGTTCATCATCTGAACATCTATAATATCACTGTGTTCATCATCTGCATATCTATAATATCACTGTGTTCAACATCTGCATATCTATAATATCACTGTGTTCAACATCTGAATATCTATTATATCACTGTGTTCAACATCTGAATATCTATAATATCACTGTGTTCATCATCTGCATATCTATAATATCACTGTGTTCAACATCTGAATATCTATAATATCACTGTGTTCATCATCTGAATATCTATAATATCACTGTGTTCAACATCTGAATATCTATAATATCACTGTGTTCAACATCTGAACATCTATAATATCACTGTGTTCATCATCTGCATATCTATAATATCACTGTGTTCAACATCTGAATATCTATTATATCACTGTGTTCAACATCTGCATATCTATAATATCACTGTGTTCAACATCTGAATATCTATTATATCACTGTGTTCAACATCTGAATATCTATAATATCACTGTGTTCATCATCTGAATATCTATAATATCACTGTGTTCAACATCTGCATATCTATAATATCACTGTGTTCAACATCTGAACATCTATAATATCACTGTGTTCATCATCTGCATATCTATAATATCACTGTGTTCAACATCTGAATATCTATAATATCACTGTGTTCATCATCTGAATATCTATAATATCACTGTGTTCAACATCTGAATATCTATAATATCACTGTGTTCAACATCTGAATATCTATAATATCACTGTGTTCAACATCTGAACATCTATAATATCACTGTGTTCAACATCTGAACATCTATAATATCACTGTGTTCAACATCTGAACATCTATAATATCACTGTGTTCAACATCTGAACATCTATAATATCACTGTGTTCAACATCTGAATATCTATAATATCACTGTGTTCAACATCTGAATATCTATAATATCACTGTGTTCATCATCTGAATATCTATAATATCACTGTGTTCAACATCTGAATATCTATAATATCACTGTGTTCAACATCTGAATATCTATAATATCACTGTGTTCAACATCTGAACATCTATAATATCACTGTGTTCAACATCTGCATATCTATAATATCACTGTGTTCAACATCTGAATATCTATTATATCACTGTGTTCAACATCTGCATATCTATAATATCACTGTGTTCAACATCTGAATATCTATTATATCACTGTGTTCAACATCTGCATATCTATAATATCACTGTGTTCAACATCTGCATATCTATAATATCACTGTGTTCAACATCTGAACATCTATAATATCACTGTGTTCATCATCTGCATATCTATAATATCACTGTGTTCATCATCTGCATATCTATAATATCACTGTGTTCATCATCTGAATATCTATTATATCACTGTGTTCAACATCTGAACATCTATAATATCACTGTGTTCATCATCTGCATATCTATAATATCACTGTGTTCAACATCTGCATATCTATAATATCACTGTGTTCATCATCTGAACATCTATAATATCACTGTGTTCAACATCTGCATATCTATAATATCACTGTGTTCATCATCTGAATATCTATTATATCACTGTGTTCAACATCTGCATATCTATAATATCACTGTGTTCAACATCTGAATATCTATTATATCACTGTGTTCAACATCTGAATATCTATAATATCACTGTGTTCATCATCTGAATATCTATAATATCACTGTGTTCAACATCTGCATATCTATAATATCACTGTGTTCATCATCTGCATATCTATAATATCACTGTGTTCAACATCTGCATATCTATAATATCACTGTGTTCAACATCTGAATATCTATTATATCACTGTGTTCAACATCTGCATATCTATAATATCACTGTGTTCATCATCTGAATATCTATTATATCACTGTGTTCAACATCTGAATATCTATAATATCACTGTGTTCATCATCTGCATATCTATAATATCACTGTGTTCATCATCTGAATATCTATAATATCACTGTGTTCATCATCTGAACATCTATAATATCACTGTGTTCATCATCTGCATATCTATAATATCACTGTGTTCAACATCTGAATATCTATAATATTATCAGTGTGTTTTCTGGATTTCCAGATGCTTGTAGATGTTTTGGAATTTAGAATTAATATAAAACAAAACAAACCAAGCAGTGTTTCATACAAGGAAATAAAGAATCTTCTTAAATGTACACATTAGTTCCAGAATGCATCCAGAAAGTGGAAGAGGAAATGTGTGAGCAGATTTGTGTGTTGGAGAGCCTCGTCCCGTGAGTGTGTGAGGCCGTGAGTGTGTGCATCGCTCAGCGCTGGCGTTGATAGAGTGTGTCAGGGCAATCAGCCGGGCCGCCTGAGCCTGAGTGCTTCTGCCAGCGCACCGGGACCCTGAGCAGGGCCTGATATTACTTTACACACGTCTGACAGCCGTCGCCGGCCAGGCCCAGACGCCTGATTCACACAGAAAGCTCAAAACACACAAACACACCATTCTTTGTGGAGCCCAGATGTGTTAGTGTTGTGAAAGATCCTTTATAGAAACGTCTACAGTACGATTCAGTGTTTTTATTCTGCATTATATGTAAGACACAGAGGCACGGGACAAAAATTAAATACACTATTTATTTTAAAACGTTTTTAGAGAGCTAGCAGACAAAAGAAATACACTTTATTTTAAGAAAATGTGTTTAGCCATCACTTTTCTGCACCGAGAGTGTGTTGAGCTCTGCTAATGCCTCTAACAGCAGAAATTACAGATTTCTATTACTTTTAACTGCCACTTCCATTTTCCACTGTTCAATATGTTATGTGTGTACTTTATGTCAATTAAATTGCAACATTAAAATAAACTGCAACTGGGGAAAAAGTACAAAATACAGAGTGCACACACACACACACACACACACACACATGTTGTATCCTCGTGGGGATGGAAAAAAGCAAAAGTCCCCACAAGGTCAAACGTGTCTGGTATTACTATCCCCCCCACACCCACACACATTAAAGACACACACACACACACATCCACAAACACAGACACACTTACACACAAACAAACACACACACACAAACACACTCGCACAGTGGCAAGAATATGTTTACCCTTTGAAAAAATTCTATTTTTGCTTATTTCTATTTAACACAATCTGTGTTACGAACATCCAAGCACAGCATGTTTAACTTTTTAGTGCATTTTAATAAATACATTGATCAATAATTCACAGTGGAGAGAAGAGTGAACCACTGTTTATTCTGATTTTAAACCATTTAGGACTTTCCCTCCCCATAAATCTGTTTGAGTTTATCCATATTCCCTTTTTATTGATAGCATGTTTGAGTTCATCCATATTCCCGGGTTGTTTTGATAGCATGTTTGTTTGAGTTTATCCATATTCCCGGGTTGTTTTGAAAGCACGTTTGTTTGAGTTTATCCATATTTTCGGGTTGTTTTGATAGCACGTTTGTTTGAGTTCATCCATATTCCCTTTTTATTGATAGCATGTTTGAGTTCATCCATATTCCCGGGTTGTTTTGATAGCATGTTTGTTTGAGTTTATCCATATTCCCGGGTTGTTTTGATAGCACGTTTGTTTGAGTTTATCCATATTTTCGGGTTGTTTTGATAGCACGTTTGTTTGAGTTCATCCATATTCCCGGGTTGTTTTGATAGCACGTTTGTTTGAGTTTATCCATATTTTTGGGTTGTTTTGATAGCACGTTTGTTTGAGTTTATCCATATTTTTGGGTTGTTTTGATAGCATGTTTGTTTGAGTTTATCCATATTTTTGGGTTGTTTTGATAGCATGTTTGTTTGAGTTTATTCATATTCCCGGGTTGTTTTGATAGCACGTTTGTTTGAGTTTATCCATATTCCCGGGTTGTTTTGATAGCACGTTTGTTTGAGTTCATCCATATTTTTGGGTTGTTTTGATAGCATGTTTGTTTGAGTTTATCCATATTTTTGGGTTGTTTTGATAGCATGTTTGTTTGAGTTTATCCATATTTTTGGGTTGTTTTGATAGCACGTTTGTTTGAGTTTATCCATATTTTTGGGTTGTTTTGATAGCACGTTTGTTTGAGTTTATCCATATTTTTGGGTTGTTTTGATAGCACGTTTGTTTGAGTTTATTCATATTCCCGGGTTGTTTTGATAGCACGTTTGTTTGAGTTCATCCATATTCCCGGGTTGTTTTGATAGCACGTTTGTTTGAGTTCATCCATATTTTCGGGTTGTTTTGATAGCACGTTTGTTTGAGTTTATCCATATTCCCGGGTTGTTTTGATAGCACGTTTGTTTGAGTTTATCCATATTTTTGGGTTGTTTTGATGGCACGTTTGTTTGAGTTTATCCATATTCCCGGGTTGTTTTGATAGCACGTTTGTTTGAGTTCATCCATATTTTCGGGTTGTTTTGATAGCACGTTTGTTTGAGTTTATCCATATTCCCGGGTTGTTTTGATAGCACGTTTGTTTGAGTTTATCCATATTTTCGGGTTGTTTTGATAGCACGTTTGTTTGAGTTCATCCATATTCCCGGGTTGTTTTGATAGCACATTTGTTTGAGTTTATCCATATTCCCGGGTTGTTTTGATAGCACGTTTGTTTGAGTTCATCCATATTCCCGGGTTGTTTTGATAGCACGTTTGTTTGAGTTTATCCATATTTTCGGGTTGTTTTGATAGCACGTTTGTTTGAGTTTATCCATATTCCCGGGTTGTTTTGATAGCACGTTTGAGTTCATCCATATTCCCGGGTTGTTTTGATGGCACGTTTGTTTGAGTTTATCCATATTCCTGCGTTGTTTTGATAGCACGTTTGAGTTCATCCATATTCCCGGGTTGTTTTGATAGCACGTTTGTTTGAGTTTATCCATATTTTTGGGTTGTTTTGATGGCACGTTTGTTTGAGTTTATCCATATTCCCGGGTTGTTTTGATAGCACGTTTGAGTTCATCCATATTCCCGGGTTGTTTTGATAGCACGTTTGTTTGAGTTTATCCATATTTTTGGGTTGTTTTGATGGCACGTTTGTTTGAGTTTATCCATATTCCCGGGTTGTTTTGATAGCACGTTTGTTTGAGTTTATCCATATTTTCGGGTTGTTTTGATAGCACGTTTGTTTGAGTTCATCCATATTCCCGGGTTGTTTTGATAGCACGTTTGTTTGAGTTTATCCATATTCCCGGGTTGTTTTGATAGCACGTTTGTTTGAGTTCATCCATATTCCCGGGTTGTTTTGATAGCACGTTTGTTTGAGTTTATCCATATTTTCGGGTTGTTTTGATAGCACGTTTGTTTGAGTTTATCCATATTCCCGGGTTGTTTTGATAGCACGTTTGAGTTCATCCATATTCCCGGGTTGTTTTGATGGCACGTTTGTTTGAGTTTATCCATATTCCTGCGTTGTTTTGATAGCACGTTTGAGTTCATCCATATTCCCGGGTTGTTTTGATAGCACGTTTGTTTGAGTTTATCCATATTCCTGCGTTGTTTTGATAGCACGTTTGTTTGAGTTTATCCATATTTTCGGGTTGTTTTGATAGCACGTTTGTTTGAGTTTATCCATATTCCCGGGTTGTTTTGATAGCACGTTTGTTTGAGTTTATCCATATTTTCGGTTTGTTTTGATAGCACGTTTGTTTGAGTTCATCCATATTCCCGGGTTGTTTTGATAGCACGTTTGTTTGAGTTTATCCATATTCCCGGGTTGTTTTGATAGCACGTTTGTTTGAGTTTATCCATATTCCCGGGTTGTTTTGATAGCACGTTTGTTTGAGTTCATCCATATTCCCGGGTTGTTTTGATAGCACGTTTGTTTGAGTTTATCCATATTTTCGGGTTGTTTTGATAGCACGTTTGTTTGAGTTTATCCATATTCCCGGGTTGTTTTGATAGCACGTTTGAGTTCATCCATATTCCCGGGTTGTTTTGATAGCACGTTTGTTTGAGTTTATCCATATTCCTGCGTTGTTTTGATAGCACGTTTGTTTGAGTTTATCCATATTCCCGGGTTGTTTTGATAGCACGTTTGTTTGAGTTCATCCATATTCCCGGGTTGTTTTGATAGCACGTTTGTTTGAGTTCATCCATATTCCCGGGTTGTTTTGATGGCACGTTTGTTTGAGTTTATCCATATTCCTGCGTTGTTTTGATAGCACGTTTGAGTTCATCCATATTCCCGGGTTGTTTTGATAGCACGTTTGTTTGAGTTTATCCATATTCCTGCGTTGTTTTGATAGCACGTTTGTTTGAGTTCATCCATATTCCCGGGTTGTTTTGATAGCACGTTTGTTTGAGTTCATCCATATTCCCGGGTTGTTTTGATGGCACGTTTGTTTGAGTTTATCCATATTCCTGCGTTGTTTTGATAGCACGTTTGAGTTCATCCATATTCCCGGGTTGTTTTGATAGCACGTTTGTTTGAGTTTATCCATATTCCTGCGTTGTTTTGATAGCACGTTTGTTTGAGTTTATCCATATTTTCGGGTTGTTTTGAAAGCACGTTTGTTTGAGTTCATCCATATTCCCGGGTTGTTTTGATAGCACGTTTGTTTGAGTTTATCCATATTTTCGGGTTGTTTTGATAGCACGTTTGTTTGAGTTTATCCATATTCCCGGGTTGTTTTGATAGCACGTTTGTTTGAGTTTATCCATATTTTCGGGTTGTTTTGATAGCACGTTTGTTTGAGTTTATCCATATTTTCGGGTTGTTTTGATAGCACGTTTGAGTTCATCCATATTCCCGGGTTGTTTTGATGGCACGTTTGTTTGAGTTCATCCATATTCCCGGGTTGTTTTGATAGCACGTTTGTTTGGGTTTATCCATATTCCTGCGTTGTTTTGATAGCACGTTTGTTTGAGTTTATCCATATTCCTGCGTTGTTTTGATAGCACGTTTGAGTTCATCCATATTCCCGGGTTGTTTTGATAGCATGTTTGTTTGAGTTTATTCATATTCCCGGGTTGTTTTGATGGCACGTTTGTTTGAGTTTATCCATATTCCTGCGTTGTTTTGATAGCACGTTTGAGTTCATCCATATTCCCGGGTTGTTTTGATAGCATGTTTGTTTGAGTTTATTCATATTCCCGGGTTGTTTTGATAGCATGTTTGTTTGAGTTTATCCATATTCCTGGGTTGTTTTGATAGCATGTTTGTTTGAGTTTATTCATATTCCCGGGTTGTTTTGATAGCACGTTTGTTTGAGTTCATCCATAATCCCGGGTTGTTTTGAAAGCACGTTTGTTTGAGCTCATCCATATTCCCGGGTTGTTTTGATAGCACGTTTGTTTGAGTTTATCCATATTCCCGGGTTGTTTTGATAGCTCGTTTGTTTGAGTTTATCCATATTCCTGCGTTGTTTTGATAGCACGTTTGTTTCAGTTTATCCATATTCCTGCGTTGTTTTGATAGCACGTTTGTTTCAGTTTATCCATATTCCTGCGTTGTTTTGATAGCACGTTTGTTTCAGTTTATCCATATTCCTGCGTTGTTTTTATAGCACGTTTGTTTGAGTTTATTCATATTCCCGGGTTGTTTTGAGCACATATTTGTTTGAGTTCATCCATATTCCTGGGTTGTTTTTATGGCACGTTTGTTTGAGTTCATCCATATTCCTGGGTTGTTTTTATGGCACGTTTGTTTAAGTTTATCCATATTTTCGGGTTGTTTTGATAGCACGTTTGTTTCAGTTTATCCATATTCCTGCGTTGTTTTTATAGCACGTTTGTTTGAGTTTATTCATATTCCCGGGTTGTTTTGAGCACATATTTGTTTGAGTTCATCCATATTCCTGGGTTGTTTTGATAGCACGTTTGTTTGAGTTTATCCATATTTTCGGTTTGTTTTGATAGCACGTTTGTTTGAGTTTATCCATATTTTCGGGTTGTTTTGATAGCACGTTTGTTTGAGTTTATCCATATTTTCGGGTTGTTTTGATAGCACGTTTGTTTGAGTTTATCCATATTTTCGGTTTGTTTTGATAGCACGTTTGTTTGAGTTTATCCATATTTTCGGGTTGTTTTGATAGCATGTTTGTTTGAGTTTATCCATATTTTCGGGTTGTTTTGATAGCACGTTTGTTTGAGTTTATCCATATTCCCGGGTTGTTTTGATAGCACGTTTGTTTGAGTTTATCCATATTCCCGGGTTGTTTTGATAGCATGTTTGTTTGAGTTCATCCATAATCCCGGGTTGTTTTGATAGCATGTTTGTTTGAGTTCATCCATATTCCCGGGTTGTTTTGATAGCACGTTTGTTTGGGTTTATCCATATTCCTGCGTTGTTTTGATAGCACGTTTGTTTGAGTTTATCCATATTCCTGCGTTGTTTTGATAGCACGTTTGAGTTCATCCATATTCCCGGGTTGTTTTGATAGCATGTTTGTTTGAGTTTATCCATATTCCTGCGTTGTTTTGATAGCACGTTTGAGTTCATCCATATTCCCGGGTTGTTTTGATAGCATGTTTGTTTGAGTTTATTCATATTCCCGGGTTGTTTTGATAGCATGTTTGTTTGAGTTTATCCATATTCCTGGGTTGTTTTGATAGCATGTTTGTTTGAGTTTATTCATATTCCCGGGTTGTTTTGATAGCACGTTTGTTTGAGTTCATCCATAATCCCGGGTTGTTTTGAAAGCACGTTTGTTTGAGCTCATCCATATTCCCGGGTTGTTTTGATAGCACGTTTGTTTGAGTTTATCCATATTTTCGGTTTGTTTTGATAGCACGTTTGTTTGAGTTTATCCATATTCCCGGGTTGTTTTGATAGCTCGTTTGTTTGAGTTTATCCATATTCCTGCGTTGTTTTGATAGCACGTTTGTTTCAGTTTATCCATATTCCTGCGTTGTTTTGATAGCACGTTTGTTTCAGTTTATCCATATTCCTGCGTTGTTTTGATAGCACGTTTGTTTCAGTTTATCCATATTCCTGCGTTGTTTTGATAGCACGTTTGTTTCAGTTTATCCATATTCCTGCGTTGTTTTTATAGCACGTTTGTTTGAGTTTATTCATATTCCCGGGTTGTTTTGAGCACATATTTGTTTGAGTTCATCCATATTCCTGGGTTGTTTTTATGGCACGTTTGTTTGAGTTTATCCATATTTTCGGGTTGTTTTGATAGCACGTTTGTTTCAGTTTATCCATATTCCTGCGTTGTTTTTATAGCACGTTTGTTTGAGTTTATTCATATTCCCGGGTTGTTTTGAGCACATATTTGTTTGAGTTCATCCATATTCCTGGGTTGTTTTGATAGCACGTTTGTTTGAGTTTATCCATATTTTCGGTTTGTTTTGATAGCACGTTTGTTTGAGTTTATCCATATTTTCGGGTTGTTTTGATAGCACGTTTGTTTGAGTTTATCCATATTCCCGGGTTGTTTTGATAGCACGTTTGTTTGAGTTTATCCATATTCCCGGGTTGTTTTGATAGCACGTTTGTTTGAGTTTATCCATATTCCCGGGTTGTTTTGATAGCACGTTTGTTTGAGTTTATCCATATTCCCGGGTTGTTTTGATAGCACGTTTGAGTTCATCCATATTCCCGGGTTGTTTTGATAGCTCGTTTGTTTGAGTTTATCCATATTCCTGCGTTGTTTTGATAGCACGTTTGTTTCAGTTTATCCATATTCCCGGGTTGTTTTGATAGCTCGTTTGTTTGAGTTTATCCATATTCCTGCGTTGTTTTGATAGCTCGTTTGTTTGAGTTTATCCATATTCCCGGGTTGTTTTGATAGCACGTTTGTTTCAGTTTATCCATATTCCTGCGTTGTTTTTATAGCACGTTTGTTTGAGTTTATTCATATTCCCGGGTTGTTTTGAGCACATATTTGTTTGAGTTTATCCATATTCCCGGGTTGTTTTGATAGCACGTTTGTTTGAGTTTATCCATATTCCTGGGTTGTTTTGATAGCACGTTTGTTTGAGTTTATCCATATTTTCGGTTTGTTTTGATAGCACGTTTGTTTGAGTTTATCCATATTTTCGGGTTGTTTTGATAGCACGTTTGTTTGAGTTTATCCATATTCCCGGGTTGTTTTGATAACACGTTTGTTTGAGTTTATCCATATTCCCGGGTTGTTTTGATAGCACGTTTGTTTGAGTTTATCCATATTCCCGGGTTGTTTTGATAGCACGTTTGAGTTCATCCATATTCCCGGGTTGTTTTGATAGCTCGTTTGTTTGAGTTTATCCATATTCCTGCGTTGTTTTGATAGCACGTTTGTTTCAGTTTATCCATATTCCTGCGTTGTTTTTATAGCACGTTTGTTTGAGTTTATTCATATTCCCGGGTTGTTTTGAGCACATATTTGTTTGAGTTCATCCATATTCCTGGGTTGTTTTTATGGCACGTTTGTTTGAGTTCATCCATATTTTCGGGTTTTTTTGATAGCACGTTTGTTTGAGTTCATCCAAACAAATGAATGAGACATGCGTCTGTGTATAAAGTCATTTGCGCCGGGTGCAAGATAGAGCCCAATGACTGTTTTTACGAGTGTTCATGCTTACGGTTGCCAGATTTCAAAACTTTAAACCCCCAGTCAGAGCTTTTCTGTTACAAAAACACGATTTTAGCCAGTCTTTTCAATAGTATCTCGACTATTAAACCACGCGCATTGCAATGCACACACACCCTCTTTCTACCGTCTATGCTCTCTACACTGCTGAAGATGTGTGTGCATGATCAGAAAGCACAGAAAAGTTCAACTTTAGTTCAGCAATCTTCATTTGAGATTTTCAACTTAAAGCGTCATTAATGACGGTCTTTGTTCTGTTACAAGCTGCGCGAGCGGTTTGTGCGACTAAATCTGCGATCAAAACGTAGGCTGACATCCAGCAGTGTTTTTAATGGCGATCATATTATACGAGGAAGATTGCAATGTTTTCTGAATATCCACACGATTTCAAATGTGACATTGATTTTATACATCAGTTCAACAAACAAAGGGGTACAAATAAGTGACGTTCTACATTTGTGAACGAATCTGTGGCTCTGAACGAATCGTGAGATTGAATGATCCGTTCTTAAATACAGCATCTTGCTTCGTTACTGAATGAATGAATGACTCGGTGACTCGCTTAAAGCATTATTTATTTTATAAAGATATTTATAAAGATAAAAAAATGAACTGGAAATCCATTAAACGGGCAAATATTGTCCCTTAATGGAAAGGTGTGACTGGAGAAAAATTGGAGAACCACTGAACTTAGGAAAATGGATATGTAGAATTGCACAAGTACTGCTAAACAGTGCAATGTCAACAAAAAAGAGAAAAAATAGAATGACATTTTTTTCTAAATAGTCAAGACTACATATAAATCGCTACCAAAATTAATGTTGGTAACTGCATTTTGACTAAAAGTAATGACTAAAAGTTGACAAAAATTGTGATGACTTTTCGTCAACTAAAACTATGAAAGACAAAATGACTGAAATGTAAATGAGACCAATAAACATTGAAGACTAAGACTAAATCAAAAATGGGTGCCAAAATTAATATACCGAAAGGTGCTTTTATCAGCATAGATGGTGAATGTAAAAAGTTTACTTCTAAACTACTCAAATGTATACTTATGTACAACTTATTTAGTCAAACCCTCTCTGTCGTAAGGTATCAGAGAGTATTTAAGTTATCGTATCTAGAACCACTGTAATATTGTCTTGCTTGACCTAGTATTCATATGGCACCTAGTCAACCTGCATTCATTCTTAGCCTGTATACTTGCATAGTAATGGTTTATTTATTCAGCCCTCCCTTTGTTTTGCACTTAAACCGTTTTTATGTACATCCCCAAATCACACGGTCATTTCCATACATATGAAACATGTTCTCGGCTTTAATCTTTCTCCGGTGGCCTTTGTTCTCCTGTGGCCTTCTATTGACAGGCCCCTGTGGTGAAATTTATGTCACATATTTAATATGGACATGGGGATGATTATCAAATCCATAGATGCCAGGAAAGGCTGATCAGCTGTAAATAATGGATGAGGGGAGGATGTGACTCAATTTGTGAGCAGCGCAGAAGAAAAGAGCGTGCATTGACTCCCCCGCTCCGGAATGCCATTATTCGGGTCGATCTTTTCTCCTCCAGCCTGACATCACTCAGAGTAATCATCCTTCAATAAAAAAGCTGCCCATAATAAACGAACAACCTGGGTCAATAGAGGAATACGGAGAGGGATGACCTCTTGTGTGCGACAGTGTATAAATGGGTTTCTTCATCAGAGGTGATAGCCCCCCTGCACTTTAACACCAAGCAGAGCCACGTCGCACTTATCATCACTATTGCCTGCTTTTGTCACGCTTGTGTTCGCTGCATTAATGAATCAATGCTCTAATGAGGCGGGTTCCCTTGCAGTGGCTCATGTAAATACAACACCATGATGTTAGGAAAAAAGACAGATGGAAAGGCACGTATTAGTTTGTGGAATCCATCGAGAACACTCAAGCAATGCCTTCTTATAATGTTAGTCAAGTAGCTTGTAGCTAACCTAACCATGCGCTAGACAAACCTAACCAGTAGATCGTCAGCAATACCTGTATATCCGTTAGCATACGTATACACAGAGACAGCAGAGATATGTCGGCACGATTAGCGTGACGGGAAGCCAAACAAACAAGATTCACGTGGCCCATTAAAGTCTTGGATGCTTGATGAACATCTTACGGTCATGAGTGGCTAGATAGACCGAAATCCACAACCCAGACAGAGGTAAAGCTGTGGACCGGTCATGAGCCCAGAGCTGGACAGAAGAAAGTGGATCCCACTATGAAATGTGGCTTTAGCGACGGACGCGACGTCTCAGACTCAGCTTGACTCAAGAGCGCATGTTATTTATGCAGGGGAGTCTGTTTTAATAATACTTTAATTGCCTCTTTTCCTGAACCATATAATAATGGTGTTCTAATGTCTTTCCATAAGCTGTCTAAGGTTATGGCGTTGGTGGTTATCAACCCTCATCAGGTGAAGTCATGAGTGAAATCTGGTGCTGACTTGTAGCGTAAAGTTCTGGCAAATACTAATAGTTTTCTTAATTGTTTTTAAATGGTGTTAATTGGTGGTTATAATAAACATTGGTAGAATACATAAACAGACTGCCGCTACACGAGGCCAAGAGAGGGGAATTAATTTGTGGCCACCTCTGAGATAATTAGAAAACATGAAGGAATACAGTTAATGATAAAAAGAAAAATCAAGTTAATGATCCTTAATGAAACTGATTTGCTGGGAAGACCAATTATTGAATTTTTGAAAGTGTGAACAAAAGAAACGGTTAGGATTATCTGTGTATTTGTCCATTTTAAATCCAGATGCATTGTTGGCATGTTAGATGTTGTTATTCAATTCAAGTCACATTTATGTCTATCAAGCTTTTCCCAATACACATCGTTTCAAAGCAGCTTTACTGGAAATCAGAGGTAAATGTATAAATTGTTTTCAGAAATCTACATATACAAATCATACAGTTAATATAAACATTTATTCATTTTAACAATGTAATATTTTAAAACTATATATATATATATATATATATATATCCTGTCTAAATAGTTAGTTAAAAAAAAAATATTTCCTAAATTTGTCTTGTTTCGTCCTGAATACTATCAGCTCCACCGTCTAACTCTCCAGGCTCTTTAAATGTTTGTTTTGTCAGTGTCTCTTCGATCCTCGGTCTGTCCGCTGTTGAGGGCCGTGATGCTGCATTTAATTCTGGGTAAAGGTGCTCCGATTGACGAGTCGACTGTTTTTGGTTGATAATAGCTGTATATAGATCAGTGGTCTCTATAAAGGCCAATCAAAAGACACGATCAGATAACGCAAATCTGGCAGAATAATTCTTCTATCTGCAGCTAAAATTGTTTCACTACATTCACCATTTGTCAGGCGTTGTGCAGATGCAGAAGACCAGGACAAAAGGAACTCAATGTAGATGCTTTATTAACAAACTTAATCTTACAGAGACGAAAGAAAACACTCCAGGACTTCAGTTCACACACTACTATACATAGACGACGACCAAGAGTAACTGAACTGAAGGACACTAAATACAGAGACTGATGAACAAGAGGATGATTAACAAGACACAGGTGACAGCAATGATGACGGCAGGAGGGTAAACATGAGGGATGCTGGGAAGTGTAGTGCAGAGTCAGATGAGGAAGACAGGTGGAAGTGACATCATTCACTGCATACCTGGGGTCTCATTTATAAAACTGTGCGTAGGATCCTTACTAAAAGTGTACGTGCACCCAAAAGACAAAAATGGCATACGCCAAAAAATATTCAGATTTATAAAACCATTTGTACGCCAGAACCTGCGCAGAATTCACTTTATAAATCCCAGTCAGCGGGAGATTGTGCGCACGTGCGTCTCCTCCCCAAAACAACCGTATATGGAGATTACAACGCCTCGTTTTACTATGCATATCCTCATCTGCATATGATTATTCATCTGAGTGATACCATGTTTAACGGTACAAGACGTTAGTAAAATATGAAATGCGGATGTTCCGTCACATTATTACAAACATATTTTTTTTAGTAGCCTATATCCTTGCCTTCCCAGACAGCAAACTGACATTGAATCAACGTGGAAACGACGTCTCTCATGACATCGACACAACGTTGATTTTGCTCATCGAATTAACGTTGAACCAACGTCAGACGCGGCATTCTTCAAAGCTAAATGAAAATCGAAAATTGGTTTGCTTTCATAACGTTGAAACAATGCGTAGATTTCAAGTTGATTTTCCGTTAGTTTTGAAAGAATGACGCGTCTGACGTTGGTTCAACGTTAATTCGATGAGCAAAACAATGTCAGATCAACGTTGTTTCGATGTCATATTTCCACGTTGATTCAATGTCAGTTTGCTATCCGGGTTGTTTTTGAATAAATAAAACAAATAGTGTTAAATACATTTCAGAGAAAGTTTTTCTCAATCTTTTCCACTGGCCAAACAGTATTTTTAATTGATTTATATTTTAATGGAAACAGATAGACCTTGTCCATTATTTGCATGAAACCATTTTCTCAGACAATCTGCTATTATCATGATTAGCAATTATCTCTATGATTTCATGTAGTTTAAGTGTTTAACTCCATTAATGAGAATGGCATAATCTAAATGTTTATATCTGAAGTAAAACATAGTTTAAATGATTATTTTATTTATTTAAACTGTTATTGTGAACATGCACTGTATTTATGATTAGAACTCACAATGAAGATTTACGGTTTTACTTCATCTGCCGTTAGATTATTGGCTATACGTCAGATTCACTAAACGGCCCAACGCGCGTGCTGGTGCAGACATTTAAGAAGGGATGGATGTTTGCTTCAAGTGATGATAGGTTTGTGAAATTATATTTGAAATATATTTCTGTAGATGTATACATTTCTTTAGATTCTCTGTCTAATAGTTACCAAAAAGACATTTGACTCCAGCTCACCATCGGTGTCGCCAAAACCCATACTCTTCTAAAAGAGTGCGTACACACCAGTGATGCGCGGGTCAATGTATAAACAACCCGCAACCGACCGACGTTTTCAACTACCCGCCCGCAACTCGGACCGCAAAAAAAAGTAAAAAAAATATTGTACCCGACCCGCTTCCTGACCGCATTTTGTAAAAATAGCAAATGCTCATCGGAGCGTTATTGGGCCATAGACGTGTAACAACACAGCATCGCAAGAAGACGCAGGCCTAGTCTACACATAACAAAGGCAAAGCCAGTCATCATCTTTCATTATTTCAGCAAATGTCTCCCACACTTTTACTCTTTCTATTTGTGTATTTGCGGAGCTTCCACTCCCCAGTCTTCACCTTTTCTCTTGCCGCCTCCATCTCTCTGCAGACTGTGATCATAGACATGGCCGGTTCGTGAACGAATCGTTCTTTTGAACCGGTTCTTTTTAGTGAACCGGTCGAAACAGTACACTAAATCGAACTGAATCGTTCGAAACAGTCTAGCGTCTAGCGTCAGCGCTAAACCACAAGTTACTAAAGTTACTCACTTTCGGACATGCCTGACAGTCCCTCCGAATCGAAATAAATCAATATCCTGAATTTCCCTACTCCAGTAACTCGAAAAGTTCACTGAACCGAGACATGTTGGTGCCACTGTTGAGAGAAGTGATGAGCACGAGCAGCTGATACTGCGCATAGATACTGCGTAGGCTACTACCGAACGCACAGGGACAGCGGTTCTCGAATCACCAGAACCGAGAACTGTTTAGACTGAGCTTGTGTGTTATCTTCGTGCCAGTATTCAGCCAATAATGTGTAGGGCTGTATATTTCATCAAAAATTGTGTCTAGTAGGCTACTATATTAATACAAATGTTTAATTGGCATCTTTTTTCAAACGACCCGACCGACCGCGACCTAAATATCATTAAAAACATTTTTGGATGACCCGTAACTGCGGGTAACCGCGGGTGACCGCAGGCACCCGCTCATTTCGGATCAACCCGCGCATCACTGGTACACACGGTCAAGAGCATCCTTACGGTGCGGACTTATTTACGCTAAATTTATTTTTTATAAATCCCGATATGTGCGTGGAAAAATGCGAACGCATATTTCTATGCCCATTTTGTACGTATACGCAACCTTTATACATCAGGCCCGAGGTCTCTGAAAAAGAAAATCCATTTTAATCGTTAACTCTACAGCAAGAAAGGAAGGCTGTGATATTTGAGTGTATTTCTTTCCTTCACAGCGGTGCACTTTCGTTCCTGCCTAAAAGCCCAAACTTAGCATCCAAATCAGCTAGATCAGCGATTGTGATAAATACGGTCTACTGTTACTAAACTGCTGGACGTGCTAGTTAATGAAAATAGTTAATAAGCCGTGAAAGAGCTACTGTTCCCCAAGCAGCTTTCTGTGCGTACACTCGGAGACGGCATTAAAAACAAATAAAAGTATCTTAAATTTAATCCTGTTGAAAAACGGCAACCAAAGTAGTTTGTTTAATACAAGAGTGATATGCAGGATTTTTCGAGTGCCTGTCTAGCCTGACTTGTCAGAATATTCAGAGTCCACTCCGGTGGGATTTGATTATGAGGCGTGTCGTAACCGAACCAGGAAAAAAACAACTCTGCACTCAATTGGATAGTCGGTAAACCTACAACCAATCAGAGCAACGCAGTAAGTCAACTACTTTGCAAACAGTTGTAAACTACAGAACTTATTTATTTTAGAAGTTAAATAACGAGTGTTTCTTCTTTTACTTACTTCTCCATGAGTGCCACCAAAGGAGAAACCACAACGACCACAGGCTTTTCATTACGTCCCATCTTCTTAACGATCGTCAGAGCCAGCTGATAAGTTACACTTTTCCCGAATCATGTAGGAAGGACGGCAAAAATATCTTTCCAATCGACTAATGCCTTGATTGCAGTTCTGTTTGTCTATTAAAATGAATGCGCTGTCGATTTATTTCACAACAGACGCGACAGAGGAATCTGTACATCTCAATTCTCCAGCTGCAGTCATCTCTGAGAAAGACAGTTAGCGCTCTTTGATAACGTGATGATTACGTCCCTGCAGATCATCTGTCCATCATCGTATAAAGCCCGCCAATGGATCGATTCCAGACCGAACTTCCCGACCAAAAAATGTTGTGGGTGGGGTTCGGGCTGGCATCCAGGCTAGTGCCTGTCAGGAGTCTAGTGGGATTAGTTGTAGTCTGTTTAGGCATGTAACATTATATTGGATTTGTGCATTCGGTCTTAAAGTGACAACAGCATAATATTCCTGCTGCCGTTCGCGTCAATGTTAATCCAACAATTAAAGACTAAGATAAAATCGCTCATTGCCCTTTAGTATAGTTAGTGTATTTATTAGTATTTATACTGCAGCAACAGCTGAAAGAGCAACCCGAACTGGTGTTTAATTCTATCCCAGAAGAAAAGGATAGAAGAAAGACGTGGTTATCTGCCAGGGGTCTAGGCTCTCTCCGATGGCGTGCGAGCTGGACAAAACGCACTCTAGTCTGGCCAATCACAGCGTGTGTAGAGATGGGGAACACCACGCAATCATTCGTAAAAGTTTTGTGCGTTTTTGGAGAAGTTTTTAAGGGAGTTCAGAGTTTTGCCGACCGGATAACGGTAAAGATTTAATATGCGGAACACTTTCCAGAGAAGATGAGGTATTTAGCACAATTCACACCCGGCAGTAATTCAGGACAATAATATATCCGAATCCTCCACATGATCCTATGGTCTTCCGACCTTTTACCATCGTGTCGATTTATTTTGATTAATATGTGCCAGGGAGAGAGAGGAAGACGGTGAAGCCTTGTTTAACGTTATACTCTCGGCTGGCTCCGGAGAGGAAGAGTGCGCGGTCTCTCTCTCTCTCTCTCTCTGCTCGTTCTTCAGTTAAACATGCGCCCTGTCACACACGCAGCGCGTCTTCATTATTCACCGATCAAATAAGACTATGACGTGACAAAAACTCGCTTTGGAGCAGGAGCATGGTTCATAAAACTTAGAACCGGTTCTCAACTCACTATCAGCAATCAACAACGATCAGAGGAACCCACCACAAACTGTTCACATAAAGTCACAATCGCCTCGTTTCCCTTCCCTTCATGTCCTTTCAATGAGGCAAATCTGGGCCAGATCATAATGGACAAAAGAAAACTGGGGTGACAAATAAGGATCAGAACCTAAAATAGACATTTTCCGCAGGTATCTCTCTCTCATTCAAATGGGCAGTCTGGACGGCCAAACCGGGCGAGTGAATATGGTGGCGTTCTATTTGGTAGATGTAGGTATCATCTATGAATTGTCATATTACTGGAAACCAGTGTCGTCCCCCAGCCTCAGACTTTTCTAGGTGAAAATAGTCTTTTCGGCCCCTTTCAATCTGTGTTTCACTCTCTTCACAGCACTGAAACCACTGTAGTAAAGGCAGTAAATGACCTTCTCCTCTTCTAAACTTCTCCAGAAAGTTCACTTTGGCAAGCTGTTTCGGACTGACGGACTTAGTTTTGGCCAAATATTGTGAAATGACTTCACACCAGTTAACCCTCTGAGGACCAAAAACGCGTCCCCACGTTTTGATCGTTTTTTTTTTTTTTTACTCAGTTGCAACATAGACTTAAAATACTCCGTCTTTAATAGTCAAATAAATAAAATCAATACATGAAAACTATAGAGGGTCTTCTTTTTGTGTGTACACTCTTATTAATATCAAAACCTTGTGTTTTTGTAAAATAAATAAAATAAACAGGCTTTGAGCTCACTCTGTCTCTGCAAAAATCTTTCTGAAACGTGTCCGAAAAATGAACTGTAACTCAGTAAATACTTGTCACAGAGACACGAAAGATCTCTCTTTATGAAGCTGAAATTCTCTTCTTATAAATGAAGTCATTCATTCACTCTCGCTCCTACATTAGTAAGACTATATAGACTACTGAGATTTGTTCTATACTGATCTGTAAAAACAAAAAGACTGTTTAAATATGAATTGTGTGTGTGAACGAACGAACGCACAGATGCATAGCCTACTGTTACAGACGAAATAGATAATAAAGTTTTTTACTATAAAATAGACATCAAATAAGCTTTTTTCTGCTCATATGTTAAAGATATAAAAAAAAAATTTCTTGTGTGAATGAAAGGCTCCTGAATGAAAGGCTCATTATTATGCGTGTCTTTGTCTCTCTCAGGTGAGAAACACCTAATTATTCATGATGGGGCTGGCCTGTTCACGCCCATTCACACAAACAAAAAATATGTTTTTCACTATATAACCCAATTCAGTTTTATGTGAACGATTAGGAGGAGGATTTTCAGATCATTGTAAAGAAAAAACCCTAGGCAACAACATCCATTAGTCAAAAGTCTTGTGGACGCATATTTAGTATGTGTTTTGTGGCCTTATTTCAGAAACTTTCATTTTTTGTTTTTTCAATAACCACACATAAACACTATTCTCGCAAAAATACAAACATGTACATACATGTTGCGGTTGCCCTGTTTGTGCTAAATAGAGTGTAATTTCACCTGTGCCATTAATATGTTTATAAGAAACTTAAAAAGCACAGATGTCAGGGCATGTCAGAACATCTCAAGGACCCCAAAACACCTTGGCCCTCGGAGGGTTAATAATGTTCATAACAGGTGTGTGTTTGGGGTACAGACTAGGGTCTTTGCATACAGCTCACTGTAAGTCTTACCTCATAAAGGGAAAGTTAACCAAATCTCTTATTAATTAAACCACATGCTCTTCTCTGCTCATCTATTCGTTTTCACATTAAACACAAAAAATAAATCAGTTTTCTGTATATGACAAGTAACAAAAACAGCTTAAAATCAGCACATGGAGGTGTCTAGGTGACTGCAATAACTTCATTCAAACCATACAACAGTTGCTGGCTTCATTGTGGAGGGTAAACACGTCCAAAAAGCATTGGTTGACTTTCTTTTAACAAGTGTAGTATTTGCTACAGAATGAAGGAAGATTCCAAGATTGGTAATGTATTGTTGTGTGTGTGTGTGAGGGAGCCGGAGAGGAGAGATGAGGGCACTGGCCTGGCGTCTGGTGTGTGTGTGTGTGTGTGTCGCCGCGGGGGGCTGATGGGGTACTCAGGGCAGGGGTAACACACAGCTGCCAGAGGAACGACACACACGCCGGAAATGAGTTGACATGATGAGAGAGGGGAACTCCATTCCAAGGTAAATCGGCCATCCAAGAAGACCCTAACAGCAGAAGAAATAGACTGAGCGACTCAAACTGAGTTTGCACAGATGAAACAGAAGATGGAGAGGTTAGGAGATGTATTAAGGTCATGTGTGAACGTTTCTCAAGTCACTACATGCTGAGAAAGAAGATAAAGGATGTACCTTGATATTCCTATTATTTCACAAATCTAACAAATGAGACTCAAAGCAGCTCTCAGTGTGAACTTGGTCCGCTTACATCTCCACTTTTAGCCTGTGTTGTGAACCAGAGCCGAGTTAGCGCTGCGCGGCTGTAGCGGCATCTATACTTTCTGACACGCTGTTTATGCTAATATTGTGGTATGTGTGCCTTGCCACTAAAAGCACTGTACATTATATAAGGTTCACCTTCAGCAGGAGGTTTCATCTTATCTGTTGAAATCCAGGACTTTCCTCCACAATCCAGACCGGCCTAGGACGACGAGTCCAGGTGCCCCGCTGGCAGGGTTAGGGTTAGGCTTAGGGTCCAGGTGTCCCGCCGGCAGGGTTAAGGTTAGGGTTAGGGTCCAGGTGTCTTGCCGGCAGGGTTAAGGTTAGGGTTAGGGTCCAGGTGTCTTGCCGGCAGGGTTAAGGTTAGGGTTAGGGTCCAGGTGTCCCGCCGGCAGGGTTAAGGTTAGGGTTAGGGTCCAGGTGTCCCGTCGGCAGGGTTAAGGTTAGGGTCCAGGTGTCCCGCCGGCAGGGTCAGGGTTAGGGTCCAGGTGTCCCGCCGGCAGGGTTAAGGTTAGGGTCCAGGTGTCCCGTCGGCAGGGTTAAGGTTAGGGTTAGGGTCCAGGTGTCCCGTCGGCAGGGTTAGGGTTAGGCTTAGGGTCCAGGTGTCCTGCCGGCAGGGTTAAGGTTAGGGTTAGGGTCCAGGTGTCCCGCCGGCAGGGGCAGGGTTAGGGTCCAGTGTCCCGCCGGCAGGGTTAAGGTTAGGGTTAGGGTCCAGTGTCCCGCCGGCAGGGTTAAGGTTAGGGTCCAGTGTCCCGCCGGCAGGGTTAAGGTTAGGGTTAGGGTCCAGGTGTCCCGCCGGCAGGGTCAGGGTTAGGGTCCAGGTGTCCCGCCGGCAGGGTTAAGGTTAGGGTCCAGGTGTCCCGTCGGCAGGGTTAAGGTTAGGGTTAGGGTCCAGGTGTCCCGTCGGCAGGGTTAGGGTTAGGCTTAGGGTCCAGGTGTCCCGTCGGCAGGGTTAAGGTTAGGGTTAGGGTCCAGGTGTCCCGCCGGCAGGGGCAGGGTTAGGGTCCAGTGTCCCGCCGGCAGGGTTAAGGTTAGGGTTAGGGTCCAGTGTCCCGCCGGCAGGGTTAAGGTTAGGGTCCAGTGTCCCGCCGGCAGGGTTAAGGTTAGGGTTAGGGTCCAGTGTCCCGCCGGCAGGGTTAAGGTTAGGGTTAGGGTCCAGTGTCCCGCCTGCAGGGTTAGGGTTAGGGTCCAGTGTCCCGCCTGCAGGGTTAGGGTTAGGGTCCAGTGTCCCGCCAGCAGGGTGTCCCGCCGGCAGGGTTAAGGTTAGGCTTAGGGTCCAGGTGTCCTGCCAGCACATACACCACAACACTAGCATTCACAGGCTACTGTTACTAACTCATTATCTTACAAACCATTAATGCACTGTAGGGAATAACACTATTACAGCACTGCATGCAGGGGTTAATCTCTGTGTTTTACAACAAACATTTGGTATGAAAGTAAATTTAGGATAAAATATTTGAACTGCTTTGTTGTGATTTGCAGGATGCCGTCATCCGTTCTATTTTAAAACATAAAACATCTGTACATAAACAAATTTTAGTAAGAAATAAATCATTTGGTGACACTTTATTTTACAGTCATTGTTACACACGTTACATGTACTTACCATATCAATTAATGTAAATTGTGCATAATTATATGCAACTAACCCTCAACCAAACCCAATCCTTCACTAACCCTATAGTCAGTGCATGTAGTTGCTTAATATTACTCAGAACTTAAATATATAATTACACTGTAACAATGACAACTTAAAGTAAAGTGTAACCCATTTATTTTAAGGTTTCTGTGTTAAGGTGTAATTATACATGTAAGTACTGAGTAATTAATAAGAAACTACATGCACTGACTATAGGGTTAGTGAAGGATTAGGGTTTGGTTTATATTTATTTGCATGTAATTATGCACAATTTATATGAATTAATATGGTAAGAACATGTAACGTGTGTAACAATGACACTGTAAAATAAAGTGTCACCAATAAATTAATAAAAGATATTACTGTAAAGTCGACATGAAACGGAAGTTGCGATAGTCTTCGCTATTGTGCCGTATATCCAAGAGAAACGAGAACAAATGTAGGGGGAAATGAATGCACAAATATGAATGAATTTAATTTTAGTCTCTATGTAATCTACAACGGCTCTCTCTATCAAAGATGCTCAAAATGAGTGTTGAACCACGTGTTTCTAAGTCTGGGTTCGTGTAATATGATTGTGATATGCCTGTTTGTTCACATGTAGACACACCTCTAACAGGAACAACACCAGCTCCCGTCCCACGCTGATGAAGTAAACAGAAGTCCCACAGGCCTCAGTGTCTAATACAGGCGGACACGAGTCTGAATGCTTTTATGACGACGAAACCCCAAACGGAGGAAGACGAAAACACATCTGAGCACATCACATCTGTAGAGGAGGCTCAATCATGCTGAATGTGTCCGAGACACAGCACACACCTGCTGGACACACACACTCGCTTAAAACATGATGGAACTGCACCAAAACAAGTGATTCAGGCCTCTCACACACACACACACACACACACGAAATCACCGCTGCATATATTCTTTTCAGTGACATCCTTTTCCATTGGCAATAAGCTATAAGCTGATTAACATGCTTTCATCCGCTGGATGGCTGTTGTGTGTGTGTGTGTGTGTGTGTGTGTGTGTGTGTGTGTGTGTGTGCGGGACATGCTGTTGGGACTCCCGTGAAAGTCAGGATAAAATATGAGAAAACAGGAGAGGGAACATCCGATCACAGGTGCTCCTAAAGGACGTCTCTGAGATGGAAACCGCATCGGTGGATCTCTACTCACTCACTAACCAAACACACACACACACATTCACACCAGCTGGAAACAGTCATAGATGCATAGGAATATATTACAATCATAATTAGATATTACAACTAAAACCAAATCCTATTAGAATAAAATACCATCAAATGTAATATAAGTTTTATAGTGCTTTGTGCACATCTCTGCTTTAGATCAGATGTTGATGACACACTACAGAGCCCTGCTGAACTCGGTCCTCCTCACATGAAGCATTAAACTCACCGTCACCGTGTTTTAAGCGTTTAGTGAAAATGTTTATTATAAGTGATTCATTTGTGCTCATCATCATCATCATCATCCCCTCTCATTTCTCATGTGTTGGGCAATAATACATCAACTCCAGGAAACTGGTGCAGAAATTAGCAAATGAAACCATTTCACTTTAATATTTGTCACAAAAGAGAAAGTAATCTCATTCTCCATTTTTATGCGACTTTAAAACTCTTGATAATAGCATGTTTCTAATGCAGTGACGTTGAACTCTTTCCCCGCCATTGACGGATATGTCTGTGTTTACACTGTTATAAGGTAGGGGGCGCAATTACACTTCTTCTTAAAGAGTACAGAATCTCCTGATCAAAACACAGGAGAAGAAGAAGAAGCAGAGACAAGTGATAGAAGCACTGCTGACGCACACGTAAACGCGATAACGTGATCATCAAACGTTAATCAGCTTATGAAGCCAAACGGCCTGATGAAGAGTTGAAGCATGAACAGGACACGACTGACGCGTCAGGTGTTGATGGACTCCATCTGTGTTTTAAACATCGTTCTGAATGCTTTTTATGAAACTTATCTGCATTCAAGTGTTTATAAAAATCAATGCATGAGAATATACTAGAAAAAAACAAGAATAACTAGAATAACCTAAAAACCTAGAATAACTCATTTATAAGCAGAGGGTGTGTTCTTTATTTTGATATATTTCATGTTCAGATATTCATAACAAAAAACATCTGGGGGCCATTAAACTGGAAATGAAACGAAAACACTGGCAGGGGAAGAGTTAATGAGTTAATGAGTTCATGAGTTAAAGAGAGTTAATGAGTTCATGAGTTAAAGAGTTAATGAGTTAAAGAGTTAATGAGTTCATGAGTTAAAGAGTTAAAGAGTTCATGAGTTAAAGAGTTAATGAGTTAAAGAGTTAAAGAGTTAAAGAGTTCATGAGTTAAAGAGTTAATGAGTTCATGAGTTAAAGAGTTAATGAGTTAAATAGTTAATGAGTTCATGAGTTAATGAGTTCATGAGTTTAAGATTTAATAAGTTAATGAGTTAATGAGTTAAAGAGTTAATGAGTTCATGAGTTAAAGAGTTAATGAGTTAAAGAGTTAATGAGTTAAAGAGTTAATGAGTTAAATAGTTAATGAGTTCATGAGTTAATGAGTTCATGAGTTTAAGATTTAATAAGTTAATGAGTTAATGAGTTAAAGAGTTAATGAGTTAAAGAGTTAAAGAGTTAAAGAGTTAATGAGTTAAATAGTTAATGAGTTCATGAGTTAATGAGTTCATGAGTTCATGAGTTTAAGATTTAATAAGTTAATGAGTTAATGAGTTAAAGAGTTAATGAGTTAAAGAGTTAATGAGTTAAATAGTTAATGAGTTCATGAGTTAATGAGTTCATGAGTTCATGAGTTTAAGATTTAATAAGTTAATGAGTTAATGAGTTAAAGAGTTAATGAGTTCATGAGTTAAAGAGTTAATGAGTTAAAGAGTTAATGAGTTAAAGAGTTAATGAGTTAAATAGTTAATGAGTTCATGAGTTCATGAGTTCATGAGTTTAAGATTTAATAAGTTAATGAGTTAATGAGTTAAATAGTTAATGAGTTCATGAGTTCATGAGTTCATGAGTTTAAGATTTAATAAGTTAATGAGTTAATGAGTTAAAGAGTTAATGAGTTAAAGAGTTAAAGAGTTAATGAGTTAAAGAGTTAATGAGTTAAAGAGTTAATGAGTTAAATAGTTAATGAGTTCATGAGTTAATGAGTTCATGAGTTCATGAGTTTAAGATTTAATAAGTTAATGAGTTAATGAGTTAAAGAGTTAATGAGTTCATGAGTTAAAGAGTTTGTGAGTTAATGAGTTAATGAGTTAGCGTGTTAGAAAGCATTGTTTTCTTCAAAGGGTAGATTTAATTCTGTCTTACAATGTGGCCCATATGACAGTAATAATAAGATGTTGAAATCATTATAAAATGCTGTGTAAGGTAGATCAATGTCCTGCTGCGTTCAACTTTCTCTTATTAGTGTATCTGCTGTGCCTTCCGCAGCACGAGGATTGTGTTTCCGTGCGCTTCCGTGTCATGGCCGACTCCGGGGATTACGAGAGCTCCTCTCGCAGTGTAGACGCGTGCCGTCCATGAAGCCGGCGAAGAACAGCGATTGAAAACTTTTTGAAAGACTTCAGCATTTGTTCTGCACACTTACCTAAACACTCTGTGGGGCCGCGGCGGTAACTGGGGTCCTATTTCATCCGCAGCGTGAAGCCGGCGAGTTCCTCAGCTGTAAAATGAAAGCAGCGGAGCACAGTGAGAAAATGTATTAGCCTCGCTGTGATAAGGAGAGCCCTTAGCGAGTGACGCACGCCTTCAATGGGGAAAATAACCACTGGACAAATTGTTTTTGCTACATTAAGTACCTGTTACTTTATTTCACAGATGGAAAAAAATAATGCCGGCTCTGGGGTTTGGAAGCAGCATAGCAGAGAGAATTGCACGCATGTAGATTCCTATAAATATCCATGAAGTCTTTATATGGAAAGTGATTTGCTTAAGAACTTTTGAGCTCAAAGAAAGTCAGGCAATCGACTAATAAAATATACAATGATAGATGACAAAGTGCCCGGCGGGCAGTCGATCGGCTACTGGGGGAAATCACGCCGAATATCTCTTAATAAAAATAAAATAAAAAGGAGGGAATATTTTCACTCAGCGGGTGGAGCGGGGATTTTTCAATTAACGACTGCGCCACCGCGCCAGAGCCGCGCAAATTAAATGAGTGTGTCAGATCTGCAGTGATTTATACATCTGGACTGATCTAACAGGCTGGCGGAGCAGCTATGACACCATGACAAGCCAACAATGGATATGAAAAATGAGCTAATACCACCAGCTAAATCACAGATTTTCAAAGGCTGGGAAAAATCCACAAGCACTTAAAAGTGTAAGAAGACAAGGCCGTGTAAATGCCCTCGGTCGCGGGGGACGTACGGTGGAGAGTTTCTCTGAAGTCTGGATCTCTCTGGATGACCACGAGTGTGTGTGTGTGTGTGTGATCTACTGAACACACAGCTGCTTTACCGAGACAAGCGTGAAGACAACAGCTCTGTTTGTGTGTGAGGTTTCTCTTACTTAGGCTCTGATGAAAAATAGTTTGCTTTTCTTGCACTCAGCAGATTTAGAGGAACCAATTACCGCAGTGCTGATCTGAGTGCAGCCTCAGGTCCCGCCGACCAATGACGGACTGCGTCCAAGCGCTTTTTATGTATTAGAGGGGTTTCAATTTCAGTTTTTCATCAAATCCCATCTATTCTTTTAGCCTGTGGTTTCAGAAGCAAAAATAATCTAGTGATTTGTGGAAAAGAGAGCAACATTAGAGAATATGAAAGGGCCATCTTCACAGAACATTAGGCCACGATTAGATCTATCTACAGCGAAGGGTTAAAGTTGATTGTTGTTGTTGATTGAGTCGTATTTTACCCGGACACATCTTCTCATCTCAGTCCTGTACAGCCACAGAACCGCACACACACTCGTCCAGCCGAGCAGATCACGGCGAGAGAAACTTGTGATCATAAACTCAAGCGGACATTTCTTTTGACAAAATGATGTGATTTTTGGCTAAATTTCCACCTAAAGAGTGTTGGATCTAAAACACTGCAAAGAAAAGGGCTTTTTTATGTTGGAAATATAAACTTTTCCTCATTGTCCGCAAACCCTTTTGGTCATTATATGCTTTTGATTAATAATGTTATTTCGATAATCCACTTTAGACGTCCTACTAACTACAAGTAACTTTGCAGCTACATGTCAACTAGCCGTCATTGGAGTATTAGTAGACTGATGCTCAACATCGCCTAACGCTTTATTCTGATGCTCCTCAACAGACTGTAAGTAGCTTTGATACAAGTCAACTTAATTAATGAGAGTTAGTTTGTTGTAGAATGTCTAAAGCTGAATATCGAAATTAAGTGTTACTATATTTTTTTTTCAATTCAAGCATCTGGACAAGGACAGTGTATGATCAAAAAGTAAAATGACATTTCTTTTGACAAAATCTTGCTATATACTCAAATAAAAGTTGACATGCAGTCGCAAGTTAATAAGAGTAGTTGACATATAGTTATTAGAATGAAAGTGGGATATCGAAATAAAGTGTAACTACACTGAAAAAAAATGGAAGTAGGATTTACTTGAAAAAAGCTAGGCAACTTTTTTCACTCAGAAAATGCTAGTAAATTTACAAAGATTTGCCAAGTAAAAACCTAAACATATTCATCAGTAGCTTTAATTCGAAATCTTTACGTTTAATTTACTTGGAATGTGGAATTAAGTAAACTTTACAGAAAATAAGCAATTTTAACTTGGCTAGTGAAAGGTTGATTAATATCGAATTAGTTGAAATTTTCTTTGTTTATTTGTTTATTTGAAAAGGGACAATGTACACTAATCAACATTCACAACAAATGTAAGTGCACCCGAGTTAGCCACAGGCTAGTTTTCATCAGCAGTCCCCTTGCCAGATGTTACTAGGCATCCTAAGATAATAAATAATAACAATGCAATACAGTTCAATATACAATAAACAAAAAGTAAAAAGAATAGACTGTGTTAAAATCACAAATAATCAAATAAACATG